>NW_025956963.1:0-72466 GCF_023159225.1 Perognathus longimembris pacificus
TAATCTTTTGGGTTTTTATTTCTAATGAGGTCGACCAGTTGTCTATTTATTATTTTTTTTACTACGCATCAAGCTGCGCTGCTTGTCTTTGCTCCTGTGTGCTCGTGCACTCTCACCTTTTCCACTTATTTTTATTTTTGATTTATTTTTGATTTATTTTGTCAATTTTTAAAAAAATACGCATCGTGCTGTGCTGTTTGTGTTTGCTTGAGTGCATTCGCGCCGCTCTCGCTTTCTCCACTTTACAATTTTTTTGTTTATATTTATCTATTCCTGAGAGTTTATCGTTTTTTTATTTGTTTATTTAATGAAGTCGACCAGTTGCCTGCCCTTCCTTCCATTATCCGTCACCGAGAGAAACTGAACAAAGTTCTGAGGTCGACCCTTGTAAAGATAAGGATTCAGGTCTGTCTGCTGTTTACCTTGCTCCTGCGCGCACTGCCCTTCTCTCCACATTTATGTGTTTGTTTGTTTGTCTATCTAATCTTTTGGGTTTTTATTTCTAATGAGGTCGACCAGTTGTCTATTTATTATTTTTTTTTACTACGCATCAAGCTGCGCTGCTTGTCTTTGCTCCTGTGTGCAAGCGCACTCTCGCCTTTTCCACTTATTGTTATTTTTGATTTATTTTGTCAATTTTAAAAAAAAATACGCATCGTGCTGTGCTGTTTGTGTTTGCTTGAGTGCATTCGCGCGCTCTCGCTTTCTCCACTTTACAATTTTTTTGTTATTATTTATCTATTCCTGAGAGTTTATCTTATTTTTTATTTGTTTATTTAAATGAAGTCGACCAGTTGCCTACCCTTCCTTCCATTATCCGTCACCGAGACAAACTGAACAAAAGTTCTGAGGTCGACCTTGTAAAGATAAGGATTCAGGTCTGTCTGCTGTTTACCTTTGCTCCCTGCGCGCACTGCCCTTATCTTCCAAATTTATGTGTTTGTTTCTTTGTCTATCTAATCTTTTGGGTTTTTATTTCTATTGAGGTCGACCAGTTGTCTATTTATTATTTTTTTTACTACGCATCACGCTGCGCTGCTTGTCTTTGCTCCTGTGTGCTCACGCACACTCGCCTTTTAAACTTATTTTTATTTTTGATTTATTTTCTCAATTGTAAAAAAAAATACGCATCGTGCTATGCTGTTTGTGTTTGCTTGAGTGCATTCGCGCGCTCTCGCTTTCTCCACTTTACAATTTTTTTGTTATTATTTATCTATTCCTGAGAGTTTATCTTATTTTTATTTGTTTATTTAAATGAAGTCGACCAGTTGCCTGCCCTTCCTTCCATTATCCGTCACCGAGACAAACTGAACAAAGTTCTGAGGTCGACCTTGTAAAGATAAGGATTCAGGTCTGTCTGCTGTTACCTATGCTCCTGCGCGCACTGCCCTTCTTTCCCACATTTATGTGTTTGTTTGTTTGTCTATCTAATCTTTGGGTTTTTTAATTCTAATGAGGTCGACCAGTTGTCTATTTATTATTTTTTTTACTACGCATGAAGCTGCGCTGCTTGTCTTTGCTCCTGTGTGCTCGCGCACTCTCGCCTTTTCCACTTATTTTTATTTTTGATTTATTTTGTCAATTTGAAAAAAAAATACGCATCGTGCTGTGCTGTTTGTGTTTGCTTGAGTGCATTCGCGCGCTCTCTCTTTCTCCACTTTACAATTTTTTGTTATTATTTATCTATTCCTGAGAGTTTATCTTATTTTTTATTTGTTTATTTAAATGAAGTCGACCAGTTGCCTGCCCTTCCTTCCATTATCCGTCACCGAGACAAACTGAACAAAGTTCTGAGGTCGACCTTGTAAAGATAAGGATTCAGGTCTGTCTGCTGTTTACCTTTGCTCCTGCGCGCACTGCCCTTCTCTCCACATTTATGTGTTTGTTTGTTTGTCTATCTAATCTTTTGGGTTTTTATTTCTAATGAGGTCGACCAGTTGTCTATTTATTATTTTTTTACTACGCATCAAGCTGCGCTGCTTGTCTTTGCTCCTGTGTGCTCGTGCACTCTCGCCTTTTCCACTTATTTTTATTTTTGATTTCTTTTTGATTTATTTTGTCAATTTTTAAAAAAATACGCATCGTGCTGTGCTGTTTGTGTTTGCTTGAGTGCATTCGCGCGCTCTCGCTTTCTCCACTTTACAATTTTTTTGTTATTATTTATCTATTCCTGAGAGTTTATCTTATTTTTTATTTGTTTATTTAAATGAAGTCGACCAGTTGCCTGCCCTTCCTTCCATTATCCGTCACCGAGAGAAACTGAACAAAGTTCTGAGGTCGACCTTGTAAAGATAAGGATTCAGGTCTGTCTGCTGTTTACCTTTGCTCCTGCGCGCACTGCCCTCTCTCCACATTTATGTGTTTGTTTGTTTGTCTATCTAATCTTTTGGGTTTTTATTCTAATGAGGTCGACCAGTTGTCTATTTATTATTTTTTTTTACTACGCATCATGCTGCGCTGCTTGTCTTTGCTCCTGTGTGCTCGCGCACTCTCGCCTTTTCCACTTATTTTTATTTTTGATTTATTTTTTCAATTTAAAAAAAATACGCATCGGGCTGTGCTGTTTGTGTTTGCTTGAGTGCATTCGCGCGCTCTCGCTTTCTCCACTTTACAATTTTTTTGTTATTATTCATCTATTCCCTGAGAATTTTCTTATATTTTATTTGTTTATTAAATGAAGTCGACCAGTTGCCTGCCCTTCCTTCCATTATCCTTCACCGAGACAAACTGAACAAAGTTCTGAGGTCGACCTTGTAAAGATAAGGATTCAGAGTCTGTCTGCTGTTTACCTTTGCTCCTGCGCGCACTGCCCTTCTCTCCACATTTATGTGTTTGTTTGTTTGTCTATCTAATCTTTTTGGTTTTTATTTCTATTGAGGTCGACAGTTGTCTATTATTATTTTTTTTACTACGCATCACGCTGCGCTGCTTGTCTTTGCTCCTGTGTGCTCGCGCACACTCGCCTTTTCCACTTATTTTTATTTTTGATTTATTTTCTCAATTAAAAAAAAAATACGCATCGTCTGTGCTGTTTGTGTTTGCTTGAGTGCATTCGCGCGCTCTCGCTTTCTCCACTTTACAATTTTTTTGTTATTATTTATCTATTCCTGAGAGTTTATCTATTTTTTATTTGTTTATTTAAATGAAGTCGACCAGTTGCCTGCCCTTCCTTCCATTATCCGTCACCGAGGACAAACTGAACAAAGTTCTGAGGTCGACCTTGTAAAGATAAGGATTCAGGTCTGTCTGCTCTTTACCTTTGCTCCCTGCGCGCACTGCCCTTCTCTCCACATTTATGTGTTTGTTTGTTTGTCTATTTAATCTTTTGGGTTTTTATTTCTAATGAGGTCGACCAGTTGTCTATTTATTATTTTTTTTACTACGCATCAATCTGCGCTGCTTGTGTTTGCTCCTGTGTGCTCGCGCACTCTCGCCTTTTCCACTTATTTTTATTTTTGATTCATTTTTGATTTATTTTGTCAATTTAAATAAAAATACGCATCGTGCTGTGCTGTTTGTGTTTGCTTGAGTGCATTCGCGCGCTCTCGCTTTCTCCACTTTACAATTTTTTTTGTTATTATTTATCTATTCCTGAGAGTTTATCTTATTTTTTATTTGTTTATTTAAATGAAGTCGACCAGTTGCCTGCCCTTCCTTCCATTATCCGTCACCGAGACAAACTGAACAAAGTTCTGAGGTCGACCTTGTAAAGATAAGGATTCAGGTCTGTCTGCTGTTTACCTTTGCTCCTGCGCGCACTGCCATTCTCTCCACATTTATGTGTTATTTTGTTTGTCTATCTAATCTTTTGGGTTTTTATTTCTAATGAGGTCGACCAGTTGTCTATTTATTATTTTTTTTACTACGCATCAAGCTGCGCTGCTTGTCTTTGCTCCTGTGTGCTCGCGCACACTCTCGCCTTTTCCACTTATTTTTATTTTTGATTTATATTGTCAATTTAAAAAAAAAATACGCATCGTGCTGTGCTGTTTGTGTTTGCTTGAGTACATTCGCGCGCTCTCGCTTTCCTCCACTTTACAATTTTTTTGTTATTATTTATCTATTCCTGAGAGTTTATCTTATTTTTTATATGTTTATTTAAATGAAGTCGACCAGTTGCCTGCCCTTCCTTCCATTATCCTTCACCGAGACAAACTGAACAAAGTTCTGAGGTCGACCTTGTAAAGATAAGGATTCAGGTCTGTCTGCTGTTTACCTTTGCTCTGCGCGCACTGCCCTTCTCTCCACATTTATGTGTTTGTTTGTTTGTCTATCTAATCTTTTGGGTTTTTATTTCTAATGAGTCGACCAGTTGTCTATTTATTATTTTTTTACTACGCATCAAGCTGCGCTGCTTGTCTTTGCTCCTGTGTGCTCGCACACTCTCGCCTTTTCCACTTATTGTTATTTTTGATTTATTTTGTCAATTTTAAAAAAAAATACGCATCCTGCTGTGCTGTTTGTGTTTGCTTGAGTGCATTCGCGCTCTCTCGCTTTCTCCACTTTACAATTTTTTTTATTATTTATCTATTCCTGAGAGTTTATCTTATTTTTTATTTGTTTATTTAAATGAAGTCGACCAGTTGCCTGCCCTTCCTTCCATTATCCGTCACCGAGAGAAACTGAACAAAGTTCTGAGGTCGACCTTGTAAAGATAAGGATTCAGGTCTGTCTGCTGTTTACCTTTGCTCCTGCGCGCACTGCCCTTCTCTCCACATTTATGTGTTTGTTTGTTTGTCTATCTAATCTTTTGGGTTTTTATTTTTAATGAGGTCGACCTGTTGTCTATTTATTATTTTTTTTACTACGCATCAAGCTGCGCTGCTTGTCTATGCTCCTGTGTGCTCGCGCACTCTCGCCTTTTCCACTAATTTTTATTTTTGATTTATTTTTGATTTATTTTGTCCATTTAAAAAAAAATACGCATCGTGCTGTGCTGTTTGTGTGTGCTTGAGTGCATTCGCGCGCTCTCGCTTTCTCCACTTTACAATTTTTTTGTTATTATTTAACTATTCCTGAGAGTTTATCTTATTTTTTATTTGTTTATTTAAATGAAGTCGACCAGTTGCCTGCCCTTCCTTCCATTATCCGTCACCGAGACAAACTGAACAAAGTTCTGAGGTCGACCTTGTAAGATAAGGATTCAGGTCTGTCTGCTGTTTACCTTTGCTCCTGCTCACACTGCCCATCTCTCCACATTTATGTGTTGTTTGTTTGTCTATCTAATCTTTTGGGTTTTATTTCTAATGAGGTCGACCAGTTGTCTATTTATTATTTTTTTTTGCTGCGCATCAAGCTGCGCTGCTTGTCTTTGCTCCTGTGTGCTCGCACACTCTCGCCTTTTCCACTTATTGTTATTTTTGATTTATTTTTGATTTATTTTGTCAATATAAAAAAAAATACGCATCGTGCTGTGCTGTTTGTGTTTGCTTGAGTGCATTCGCGCGCTCTCGCTTTCTCCACTTTACAATTTTTTGGTTATTATTTATCTATTCCTGAGAGTTTATCTTATTTTTTATTTGTTTATTTAAATGAAGTCGACCAGTTGCCTGCCCTTCCTTCCATTATCCGTCACCGAGACAAAACTGAACAAAGTTCTGAGATCGACCCTTGTAAAGATAAGGTTTCAGGTCTGTCTGCTGTTTACCTTTGCTCCTGCGCGCACTGCCCTTCTCTCCACATTTATGTGTTTGTTTGTTTGTCTATCTAATCTTTTGGGTTTTTATTTCTAATGAGGTCGACCAGTTGTCTATTTATTATTTTTTTACTACGCATCAAGCTGCGCTACTTGTCTTTGCTCCTGTGTGCTCGCGCACTCTCGCCTTTTCCACTTATTGTTATTTTTGATTTATTTTTTATTTATTTTGTCAATTTAAAAAAAATACGCATCGTGCTGTGCTGTTTGTGTTTGCTTGAGTGCATTCGCGCGCTCTCGCTTTCTGCACTTTACAATTTTTTTGTTATTATTTATCTATTCCTGAGAGTTTATCTTATTTTTTATTTGTTTATTTAAATGAAGTCTACCAGTTGCCTGCCTTCCTTCCATTATCCGTCACCGAGACAAACTGAACAAATTTCTGAGGTCGACCTTGTAAAGATAAGGATTCAGGTCTGTCCTGCTGTTTACATTTGCTCCTGCGCGCACTGCCCTTCTCTCCACATTTATGTGTTTGTTTGTTTGTCTATCTAATCTTTTGGGTTTTTATTTCTAGTGAGGTCGACCAGGTTGTCTATTTATTATTTTTTTTACTACGCATCAAGCTGGGCTGCTGTCTTTGCTCCTGTGTGCTCGCGCACTCTCGCCTTTTCCACTTATTTTTATTTTTGATTTATTTTTGATTTATTTTCTCAATTTTAAAAAAAAATACGCATCGTGCTGTGCTGTTTGTGTTTGCTTGAGTGCATTCGGCGCGCTCTCCGCTTTCTCCACTTTACAATTTTTTTGTTATTATTTATCTATTCCTGAGAGTTTATCTTATTTTTTATTTGTTTATTTAAATGAAGTCGACCAGTTGCCTGCCCTTCCTTCCATTATCCGTCACCGAGACAAACTGAACAAAGTTCTGAGGTCGACCTTGTAAAGATAAGGATTCAGGTCTGTCTGCTGTTTACCTTTGCTCCTGCGCACACTGCCCATCTCTCCACATTTATGTGTTTGTTTGTTTGTCTATCTAATCTTTTGGGTTTTTATTTCTAATGAGGTCGACCAGTTGTCTATTTATTATTTTTTTTGCTGCGCATCAAGCTGCGCTGCTTGTCTTTGCTCCTGTGTGCTCGCACACTCTCGCCTTTCCACTTATTGTTATTTTGATTTATTTTTGATTTATTTTGTCAATATAAAAAAAATACGCATCGTGCTGTGCTGTTTGTGTTTGCTTGAGTGCATTCGCGCGCTCTCGCTTTCTCCACTTTACAATTTTTTTGTTATTATTTATCTATTCCTGAGAGTTTATCTTATTTTTTATTTGTTTATTTAAATGAAGTCGACCAGTTGCCTGCCCTTCCTTCCATTATCCGTCACCGAGACAAACTGAACAAAGTTCTGAGGTCGACCTTGTAAAGATAAGTTTCAGGTCTGTCTGCTGTTTACCTTTGCTCCTGCGCGCACTGCCCTTCTCTCCACATTTATGTGTTTGTTTGTCTATCTAATCTTTTGGGTTTTTATTTCTAATGAGGTCGACCAGTTGTCTATTTATTATTTTTTTTACTACGCATCAAGCTGCGCTGCTTGTCTTTGCTCCTGTGTGCTCGCACACTCTCGCCTTTTCCACTTATTTTTATTTTTGATTTATTTTTGATTTATTTTGTCAATTTAAAAAAAAATACGCATCGTGCTGTGCTGTTTGTGTTTGCTTGAGTGCATTCGCGCGCTCTCGCTCTTCTGCACTTTACAATTTTTTTGTTATTATTTATCTATTCCTGAGAGTTTATCTTATTTTTTATTTGTTTATTTAAATGAAGTAGACCAGTTGCCTGCCCTTCCTTCCATTATCCGTCACCGAGACAAACTGAACAAAGTTCTGAGGTCGACCTTGTAAAGATAAGGATTCAGGTCTGTCTGCTGTTTACCTTTGCTCCTGCGCACCACTGCCCATCTCTCCACATTTATGTGTTTGTTTGTTTGTCTATCTATCTTTTGGGTTTTTATTTCTAATGAGGTCGACCAGTTGTCTATTAATTTTTTTTTTACTACGCATCAAGCTGCGCTGCTTGTCTTTCCTCCTGTGTGCTCGCGCACCTCTCGCCTTTTCCACTTATTTTTATTTTTGATTTATTTTTGATTTATTTTGTCAATTTAAAAAAAAATACGCATCGTGCTGTGCTGTTGTGTTTGCTTGAGTGCATTCGCGCGCTCTCGCTTTCTCCACTTTACAATTTTTTGGTTATTATTTATCTATTCCTGAGAGTTTATCTTATTTTTTATTTGTTTATTTAAATGAAGTCGACCAGTTGCCTGCCCTTCCTTCCATTATCCGTCACGAGACAAACTGAACAAAGTTCTGAGGTCGACCTTGTAAAGATAAGGATTCAGGTCTGTCTGCTGTTTACCTTTGCTCCTGAGCGCACTGCCCTTCTCTCCACATTTATGTGTTTGTTTGTTTGTCTATCTAATCTTTGGGTTTTTATTTCCTAATGAGGTGGACCAGTTGTCTAATTATTATTTTTTTTACTACGCAACAAGCTGCGCTGCTTGTCTTTGCTCCTGTGTGCTTGCGCACTCTCGCCTTTTCCACTTATTTTTATTTTTGATTTATTTTTGATTTATTTTGTCAATTAAAAAAAATACGCATCGTGCTGTGCTGTTTGTGTTTGCTTGAGTGCATTCGCGCGCTCTCGCTTTCTGCACTTTACAATTTTTTTTGTTATTATTTATCTATTCCTGAGAGTTTATCTTATTTTTTATTTGTTTATTTAAATGAAGTCGACCAGTTGCCTGCCCTTCCTTCCATTAACCGTCACCGAGACAAACTGAACAAAGTTCTGAGGTCGACCTTGTAAAGATAAGGTTTCAGGTCTGTCTGCTGTTTACCGTTGCTCCTGCGCGCACTGCCCCTTCTCTCCACATTTATGTGTTTGTTTGTCTATCTAATCTTTTGGGTTTTTATTTCTAATGAGGTCGACCAGTTGTCTATTTATTATTTTTTTTACTACGCATCAAGCTGCGCTGCTTGTCTTTGCTCCTGTGTGCTCGCACACTCTCGCTTTTCCACTTATTTTTATTTTTGATTTATTTTTGATTTATTTTGTCAATTTAAAAAAAATACGCATCGTGCTGTGCTGTTTGTGTTTGCTTGAGTGCATTCGCGCGCTCTCGCTTTCTGCACTTTACAATTTTTTTGTTATTATTTATCTATTCCTGAGAGTTTATCTTATTTTTTATTTGTTTATTTAAATGAAGTAGACCAGTTGCCTGCCCTTCCTTCCATTATCCGTCACCGAGACAAACTGAACAAAGTTCTGAGGTCGACCTGTAAAGATAAGGATTCAGGTCTGTCTGCTGTTTACCCTTTGCTCCTGCGCACACTGCCCATCTCTCCACATTTATGTGTTTGTTTGTTTGTCTATCTAATCTTTTGGGTTTTTTATTTCTAATGAGGTCGACCAGTTGTCTATTAATTTTTTTTTTTACTACGCATCAAGCTGCGCTGCTTGTCTTTCCTCCTGTGTGCTCGCGCACTCTCGCCTTTTCCACTTATTTTTATTTTTGATTTATTTTTGATTTATTTTGTCAATTTAAAAAAAATACGCATCGTGCTGTGCTGTTGTGTTTGCTTGAGTGCATTCGCCGCGCTCTCGCTTTCTCCACTTTACAATTTTTGGTTATTATTTATCTATTCCTGAGAGTTTATCTTATTTTTTATTTGTTTATTTAAATGAAGTCGACCAGTTGCCTGCCCTTCCTTCCATTATCCGTCACCGAGACAAACTGAACAAAGTTCTGAGGTCGACCTTGTAAAGATAAGGATTCAGGTCTGTCTGCTGTTTACCTTTGCTCCTGAGCGCACTGCCCTTCTCTCCACATTTATGTGTTTGTTTGTTTGTCTATCTAATCTTTTGGGTTTTTATTTCTAATGAGGTGGACCAGTTGTCTAATTATTATTTTTTTTACTACGCAACAAGCTGCGCTGCTTGTCTTTGCTCCTGTGTGCTTGCGCACTCTCGCCTTTTCCACTTATTTTTATTTTTGATTTATTTTTGATTTATTTTGTCAATTAAAAAAAATACGCATCGTGCTGTGCTGTTTGTGTTTGCTTGAGTGCATTCGCGCGCTCTCGCTTTCTGCACTTTACAATTTTTTTTTGTTATTATTTATCTATTCCTGAGAGTTTATCTTATTTTTTATTTGTTTATTTAAATGAAGTCGACCAGTTGCCTGCCCTTCCTTCCATTAACCGTCACCGAGACAAACTGAACAAAGTTCTGAGGTCGACCCTTGTAAAGATAAGGTTTCAGGTCTGTCTGCTGTTTACCTTTGCTCCTGCGCGCACTGCCCTTCTCTCCACATTTATGTGTTTGTTTGTTTGTCTATCTAATCTTTTGGGTTTTTATTTCTAATGAGGTCGACCAGTTGTCTATTTATTATTTTTTTTACTACGCATCAAGCTGCGCTGCTTGTCTTTGCTCCTGTGTGCTCGCGCACTCTCGCCTTTTCCACTTATTGTTATTTTTGATTTATTTTTGATTTATTTTGTCAATATAAAAAAATACGCATCGTGCTGTGCAGTTTGTGTTTGCTTGAGTGCATTCGCGCGCTCTCGCTTTCTCCACTTTACAATTTTTTTGTTATTATTTATCTATTCCTGAGAGTTTATCTATTTTTTATTTGTTTATTTAAATGAAGTCGACCAGTTGCCTGCCCTTCCTTCCATTATCCGTCACCGAGACAAACTGAACAAAGTTCTGAGGTCGACCTTGTAAAGATAAGGATTCAGGTCTGTCTGCTGTTTACCTTGCCCCTGCGCGCACTGCCCATCTCTCCACATTTATGTGTTTGTTTGTTTGTCTATCTAATCTTTTGGGTTTTTATTTTCTAATGAGGTCGACCAGTTGTCTATTTATTTTTTTTTTACTACGCATCAAGCTGCGCTGCTTGTCTTTGCTCCTGTGTGCTCGCGCACTCCTCGCCTTTTCCACTTATTTTTTATTTTTTTGATTTATTTTTGATTTATTTTGTCAATTTAAAAAAATATACGCATCGTGCTGTGCTGTTTGTGTTTTGCTTGAGTGCATTCGCGCGCTCTCGCTTTCTGCACTTTACAATTTTTTTGTTATTATTTATCTATTCCTGAGAGTTTATCTTATTTTTTATTTGTTTATTTAAATGAAGTCGACCAGTTGCCTGCCCTTCCTTCCATTATCCGTCACCGAGACAAACTGAACAAAGTTCTGAGTCGACCTTGTAAAGATAAGGATTCAGGTCTGTCTGCTGTTTACCTTTGCTCCTGCGCGCACTGCCCTTCTCTCCACATTTATGTGTTTGTTTGTTTGTCTATCTAATCTTTTGGGTTTTTATTTCTAATGAGGTCGACCAGTTGTCTATTTATTATTTTTTTTTACTACGCATCAAGCTGCGCTGCTTGTCTTTGCTCCTGTGTGCTCGCACACTCTCGCCTTTTCCACTTATTGTTTTTTTTTATTTATTTTTGATTTATTTTGTCAATTTAAACAAAAATACGCATCGTGCTGTGTCTGTTTGTGTTTGCTTGAGTGCATTCGCGCGCTCTCGCTTTCTGCACTTTACAATTTTTTTGTTATTATTTATCTATTCCTGAGAGTTTATCTTATTTTTTATTTGTTTATTTAAATGAAGTCGACCAGTTGCCTGCCCTTCCTTCCATTATCCGTCACCGAGACAAACTGAACAAAGTTCTGAGGTCGACCTTGTAAAGATAAGGATTCAGGTCTGTCTGCTGTTACTTTGCTCCTGCGTGCACTGCCCTTCTCTCCAAATTTATGTGTTTGTTTGTTTGTCTATCTAATCTTTTGGTTTTTATTTCTAATGAGGTCGACCAGTTGTCTATTTATTATTTTTTTTACTACGCATCATGCTGCGCTGCTTGTCTTTGCTCCTGTGTGCTCGCGCACTCTCGCCTTTTCCACTTATTTTTATTTTTGATTTATTTTGATTTATTTTGTCAATATAAAAAAAATACGCATCGTGCTGTGCTGTTTGTGTTTGATTGAGTGCATTCGCGCGCTCTCGCTTTCTCCACTTTACAATTTTTTTGTTATTATTTATCTATTCCTGAGAGTTTATCTATTTTTTATTTGTTTATTTAAATGAAGTCGACCAGTTGCCTGCCCTTCCTTCCATTATCCGTCACCGAGACAAACTGAACAAAGTTCTGAGGTAGACCTTGTAAAGATAAGGATTCAGGTCTGTCTGCTGTTTACCTTTGCTCCTGCGCCCACTGCCCATCTCTCCACATTTATGTGTTTGTTTGTTTGTCTCTCTAATCTTTTGGGTTTTTATTTCTAATGAGGGTCGACCAGTTGTCTATTCATTATTTTTTTTACTACGCATCAAGCTGCGCTGCTTGTCTTTGCTCCTGTGTGCTCGCGCACTCTCGCCTTTTCCACTTATTTTTATTTTGATTTATTTTTGATTTATTTTGTCAATTTAAAAAAAATACGCATCGTGCTGTGCTGTCTGTGTTTGCTTGAGTGCATTCGCGCGCTCTCGCTTTCTCCACTTTACAATTTTTTGTTATTATTTATCTATTCCTGAGAGTTTATCTTTTTTTTTATTTGTTTATTTAAATGAAGTCGACCAGTTGCCTGCCCTTCCTTCCATTATCCGTCACCGAGACGAACTGAACAAAGTTCTGAGGTCGACCTTGTAAAGATAAGGATTCAGGTCTGTCTGCTGTTTACCTTTGCTCCTGCGCGCACTGCCCTTCTCTCCACATTTATGTGTTTGTTTGTTTGTCTATCTAATCTTTTGGGTTTTTATTTCTAATGAGGTCGACCAGTTGTCTATTTATTATTTTTTTTACTACGCATCAAGCTGCGCTGCTTGTCTTTGCTCCTGTGTGCTCGCGCACTCTCGCCTTTTCCACTTATTGTTATTTTTGATTTATTTTTGATTTATTTTGTCAATTTAAAAAAAAATACGCATCGTGCTGTGCTGTTTGTGTTTGCTTGAGTGCATTCGCGCGCTCTTGCTTTCTCCACTTTACAATTTTTTTGTTATTATTTATCTATTCCTGAGAGTTTATCTTATTTTTTATTTGTTTATTTAAATGAAGTCGACCAGCTTGCCTGCCCTTCCTTCCATTATCCGTCACCGAGACAAACTGAACAAAGTTCTGAGGTCGACCTTGTAAAGATAAGGATTCAGGTCTGTCTGCTGTTTACCTTTGCTCCTGCGCGCACTGCCCTTCTCTCCACATTTATGTTTTTGTTTGTTTGTCTATCTAATCTTTCGGGTTTTTATTTCTAATGAGGTCGACCAGTTGTCTATTTATTATTTTTTTACTACGTATCAAGCTGCGCTGCTTGTCTTTGCTCCTGTGTGCTCGCGCACTCTCGCCTTTTCCACTAATTTTTACTTTTGATTTATTTTTTATTTATTTTGTCAATTTAAAAAAATACGCATCGTGCTGTGCTGTTTGTGTTTGCTTGAGTGCATTCGCGCGATCTCGCTTTCTCCACTTTACAATTTTTTTGTTATTATTTATCTATTCCTGAGAGTTTATCTTATTTTTTATTTGTTTATTTAAATGAAGTCGACCAGTTGCCTGCCCTTCCTTCATTATCCGTCACCGAGACAAACTGAACAAAGTTCTGAGGTCGACCTTGTAAAGATAAGGATTCAGGTCTGTCTGCTGTTTACCTTTGCTCCTGCGCGCACTGCCCTTCTCTCCACATTTATGTTTTTGTTTGTTTGTCTATCTAATCTTTTGGTTTTTATTTCTAATGAGGTCGACCAGTTGTCTATTTATTATTTTTTTTACTACGCATCAAGCTGCGCTGCTTGTCTTTGCTCCTGTGTGCTCGCGCACTCTCGCTTTTTCCACTTATTTTTATTTTTGATTTATTTTGTCAATTAAAAAAAATACGCATCGTGCTGTGCTGTTTGTGTTTGCTTGAGTGCATTCGCGCGCTCTCGCTTTCTCCACTTTACAATTTTTTTGTTATTATTTATCTATTCCTGAGAGTTTATCTTATTTTTTATTTGTTTATTTAAATGAAGTCGACCAGTTGCCTGCCCTTCCTTCCATTATCCGTCACCGAGAGAAACTGAACAAAGTTCTGAAGTCGACCTTGTAAAGATAAGGATTCAGGTCTGTCTGCTGTTTACCTTTGCTCCTGTGCGCACTGCCCTTCTCTCCACATTTATGTGTTTGTTTGTTTGTCTATCTAATCTTTGGGTTTTATTTCTAATGAGGTCGACCAGTTGTCTATTTATTATTTTTTTTACTAAGCATCAAGCTGCGCTGCTTGTCTTTGCTCCTGTGTGCTCGCGCACTCTCGCCTTTTCCAGTAATTTTTTATTTTGATTTATTTTGATTTATTTTGTCTATTTAAAAAAAATACGCATCGTGCTGTGCTGTTTGTGTTTGCTTGAGTGCATTTGCGCGCTCTCGCTTTCTCCACTTTACAATTTTTTTGTTATTATTTATCTATTCCTGAGAGTTTATCTTATTTTTTATTTGTTTATTTAAATGAAGTCGACCAGTTGCCTGCCCTTTCTTCCATTATCCGTCACCGAGACAAACTGAACAAAGTTCTGAGGTCGACCTTGTAAAGATAAGGATTCAGGTCTGTCTGCTGTTTACCTTTGCTCCTGCGCGCACTGCCCTTCTCTCCACATTTATGTGTTTGTTTGTTTGTCTATCTAATCTTTTGGGTTTTTATTTCTAATGAGGTCGACCAGTTGTCTATTTATTATTTTTTTTTCTACGCATCAAGCTGCGCTGCTTGTCTTTGCTCCTGTGTGCTCGCGCACTCTCGCCTTTTCCAGTAATTTTTATTTTTGATTTATTTTGTCTATTTAAAAAAAAATACGCATCGTGCTGTGCTGTTTGTGTTTGATTGAGTGCATTCCCGCGCTCTCGCTTTCTCCACTTTACAATTTTTTGTTATTATTTATCTATTCCTGAGAGTTTATCTTATTTTTTATTTGTTTATTTAAATGAAGTCGACCAGTTGCCTGCCCTTCCTTCCATTATCCGTCACCGAGACAAACTGAACAAAGTTCTGAGGTCGACCTTGTAAAGATAAGGATTCAGGTCTGTCTGCTGTTTACCTTTGCTCCTGCGCGCACTGCCCTTCTCTCCACATTTATGTGTTTGTTTCTTTGTCTATCTAATCTTTTGGGTTTTTATTTCTAATGAGGTCGACCAGTTGTCTATTTATTATTTTTTTTACTACGCATCAAGCTGCGCTGCTTGTCTTTGCTCCTGTGTGCTCGCGCACTCTCGCCTTTTCCACTTATTTTTATTTTTGATTTATTTTTGATTTATTTTGTCAATTTAAAAAAAAATACGCATCGTGCTGTGCTGTTTGTGTTTGCTTGAGTGCATTCGCGCGCTCTCGCTTTCTCCACTTTACAATTTTTTTGTTATTATTTATCTATTCCTGAGAGTTTATCTTATTTTTTATTTGTTTATTTAAATGAAGTCGACCAGTTGCCTGCCCTTCCTTCCATTATCCGTCACCGAGACAAATTGAACAAAGTTCTGAGGTCGTCCTTGTAAAGATAAGGATTCAGGTCTGTCTGCTGTTTACCTTTGCTGCTGCGCGCACTGCCCTTCTCTCCACATTTATGTGTTTGTTTGTTTGTCTACCTAATCTTTTGGGTTTTTATTTCTAATGCGGTCGACCAGTCGTCTATTTATTATTTTTTTTACTACGCATCAAGCTGCGCTGCTTGTCTTTGCTCCTGTGTGCTCGCGCACTCTCGCCTTTTCCACTTATTTTTATTTTTGATTTATTTTTGATTTATTTTGTCAATTTAAAAAAAAATACGCATCGTGCTGTGCTGTTTGTGTTTGCTTGAGTGCATTCGCGCGCTCTCGCTTTCTCCACTTTACAATTTTTTTGTTATTATTTATCTATTCCTGAGAGTTTATCTTATTTTTTATTTGTTTATTTAAATGAAGTCGACCAGTTGCCTGCACTTCCTTCCATTATCCGTCACCGAGACAAACTGTACAAAGTTCTGAGGTCGACCTTGTAAAGATAAGGATTAAGGTCTGTCTGCTTTTTACCTTTGCTCCTGCGCGCACTGCCCATCTCTCCACATTTATGTGTTTGTTGTTTGTCTATCTAATCTTTTGGGTTTTTATTTCTAATGAGGTCGACTAGTTGTCTATTTATTATTTTTTTACTACGCATCAAGCTGCGCTGCTTGTCTTTGCTCCTGTTTGCTGGCGCACTCTCGCCTTTTCCACTAATTTTTATTTTTGATTTATTTTCATTTATTTTGTCAATTTAAAAAAAAATACACATCGTGCTGTGCTGTTTGTGTTTGCTTGAGTGCATTCGCGCGCTCTCGCTTTCTCCACTTTAACAATTTTTTTTGTTATTATTTATCTATTCCTGGGTGTTTATCTTATTTTTTATTTGCTTTATTTAAATGAAGTCGACCAGTTTCCTCCCTTCCTTCCATTATCCGTCACCGAGACAAACTGAACAAAGTTCTGAGTTCGACCTTGTAAAGATAAGGATTCAGGTCTGTCTGCTGTTTACCTTTGCTCCTGTGCGCACTGCCCTTCTGTCCACATTTATGTGTTTGTTTGTTTGTCTATCTAATCTTTTGGGTATTTATTTCTAATGAGGTCGACCAGTTGTCTATTTATTATTTTTTTTACTAACGCATCAAGCTGCGCTGCTTGTCTTTGCTCCTGTGAGCTCGCGCACTCTCGCCTTTTCCACTTATTGTTATTTTTGATTTATTTTTGATTTATTTTGTCAATATAAAAAAATACGCATCGTGCTGTGCTCTTTGTGTTTGCTTGAGTGCATTCGCGCGCTCTCGCTTTCTGCACTTAACAATTTTTTTGTTATTATTTATCTATTCCTGAGAGTTTATCTTATTTTTTATTTGTTTATTTAAATGAAGTCGACCAGTTTCCTCCCTTCCTTCCATTATCCGTCACCGAGACAAACTGAACAAAGTTCTGAGTTCGACCTTGTAAAGATAAGGATTCAGGTCTGTCTGCTGTTTACCTTTGCTCCTGTGCGCACTGCCCTTCTGTCCACATTTATGTGTTTGTTTGTTTGTCTATCTAATCTTTTGGGTATTTATTTCTAATGAGGTCGACCAGTTGTCTATTTATTATTTTTTTTACTAGGCATCAAGCTGAGCTGCTTGTCTTTGCTCCTGTGTGCTCGCGCACTCTCGCCTTTTCCACTTATTTTTATTTTTGATTTATTTTGTCAATTAAAAAAGAAAATATGCATCGTGCTGTGCTGTTTGTGTTTGCTTGAGTGCATTCGCGCGCTCTCGCTTTCTCCACTTTACAATTTTTTTGTTATTATTTATCTATTCCTGAGAGTTTATCTTATTTTTTCTTTGTTTATTTAAATGAAGTCGACCAGTTGCTTGCGCTTCCTTCCATTATCCGTCACCGAGACAAACTGAACAAAGTTCTGAGGTCGACCTTGTAAAGATAAGGATTCAGGTCTGTCTGCTGTTTACCTTTGCTACTGCGCGCACTGCCCTTCTCTCCACATTTATGTGTTTGTTTGTTTGTCTATCTAATCTTTTGGGTTTTTATTTCTAATGAGGTCGACCAGTGGTCTATTTATTATTTTTTTTACTACGCATCAAGCTGCGCTGCTTGTCTTTGCTCCCGTGTGCCCGCGCACTCTCGCCTTTTCCACTTATTTTTATTTTTGGTTTATTTTTGATTTATTTTGTCAATTTAAAAAAAAATACACATCGTGCTGTGCTGTTTGTGTTTGCTTGAGTGCATTTGCGCGCTCTCCCTTTCTCCACTTTACAATTTTTTTTGTTATTATTTATCTATTCCTGAGAGTTTATCTTATTTTTTATTTGTTTATTTAAATGAAGTCGACCAGTTGCCGGCCCTTCCTTCCATTATCCGTCACCGAGACAAACTGAACAAAGTTCTGAGGTCGACCTTGTAAAGATAAGGATTCAGGTCTGTCTGCTGTTTACCTTTGCTCCTGCGCGCACTGCCCTTCTCTCCACATTTATGTGTTTGTTTGTTTGTCTATCTAATCATTTGGGTTTTTATTTCTAATGAGGTCGACCAGTTGTCTATTTATTATTTTTTTTTACTACGCATCAAGCTGCGCTGCTTGTCTTTGCTCCTGTGTGCTCGCGCACTCTCGCCTTTTCCACGTATTTTTATTTTTGATTTAATTTTGATTTATTTTGACAATTTAAAAAAAAATACGCATCGTGCTGTGCTGTTTGTGTTTGCTTGAGTGCATTCGCGCGCTCTCGCTTTCTCCACTTTACAATTTTTTTGTTATTATTTATCTATTCCTGAGAGTTTATCTTATTTTTTATTTGTTTATTTAAATGAAGTCGACCAGTTGCCTGCCCTTCCTTCCATTATCCGTCACCGAGACAAACTGAACAAAGTTCTGAGGTCGACCTTGTAAAGATAAGGATTCAGGTCTGTCTGCTGTTTACGTTTGCTCCTGCGCGCACTGCCCTTCTCTCCACATTTATGTGTTTGTTTGTTTGTCTATGTAATCTTTTGGGTTTTTATTTCTAATGAGGTCGACCAGTTGTCTATTTATTATTTTTCTTACTACGCATCAAGCTGCGCTGCTTGTCTTTGCTCCTGTGTGCTCGCGCACTCTCGCCTTTTCCACATTTTTATTTTTGATTTATTTTTGATTTATTTTGTCAATTTAAAAAAAAATACGCATCGTGCTGTGCTGTTGTGTTTGCTTGAGTGCATTCGCGCGCTCTCGCTTTCTCCACTTTACAATTTTTTTGTTATTATTTATCTATTCCTGAGAGTTTATCTTATTTTTTATTTGTTTATTTAAATGAAGTCGACCAGTTGCCTGCCCTTCCTTCCATTATCCGTCACCGAGACAAACTGAACAAAGTTCTGAGGTCGTCCTTGTAAAGATAAGGATTCAGGTCTGTCTGCTGTTTACCTTTGCTCCTGCGCGCACTGCCCTTCTCTCCACATTTATGTGTTTGTTTGTTTGTCTATCTAATCTTTTGGGTTTTTATTTCTAATGAGGTCGACCCGTTGTCTATTAATTATTTTTTTTACTACGCATCAAGCTGCGCTGCTTGTCTTTGCTCCTGTGTGCTCGCGCACTCTCGCCTTTTCCACTTATTTTTATTTTTGATTTATTTTTGATTTATTTTGTCAATTTAAAAAAAATACGCATCGTGCTGTGCTGTTTGTGTTTGCTTGAGTGCATTCCCGCGCTCTCGCTTTCTCCACTTTACAATTTCTTTGTTATTATTTATCTATTCCTGAGAGTTTATCTTATTTTTTATTTGTTTATTTAAATGAAGTCGACCAGTTGCCTGACCTTCCTTCCATTATCCGTCACCGAGACAAACTGAACAAAGTTCTGAGGTCGACCTTGTAAAGATAAGGATTCAGGTCTGTCTGCTGTTTACCTTTGCTCCTGCGCGCACTGCCCTTCTCTCCACATTTATGTGTTTGTTTGTTTGTCTATCTAATCTTTTGGGTTTTTATTTCTAATGAGGTCGACCAGTTTTCTATTTATTATTTTTTTACTACGCATCAAGCTGCGCTGCTTGTCTTTGCTCCTGTGTGCTCGCGCACTCTCGCCTTTTCCACTTATTTTTATTTTTGATTAATTTTGTCAATTTTAAAAAAAAATACGCATCGTGCTGTGCTGTTTGTGTTTGCTTGAGTGCATTCGCGCGCTCTCGCTTTCTCCACTTTACAATTTTTTTGTTATTATTTATCTATTCCTGAGAGTTTATCTTATTTTTTATTTGTTTATTTAAATGAAGTCGACCAGTTGCCTGACCTTCCTTCCATTATCCGTCACCGAGACAAACTGAACAAAGTTCTGAGGTCGTCCTTGGAAAGATAAGTATTCAGGTCTGTCTGCTGTTTACCTTTGCTCCTGCGCGCACTGCCCTTCTCTCCACATTTATGTGTTTGTTTGTTTGTCTATCTAATCTTTTGGGTTTTTATTTCTAATGAGGTCGACAAGTTGTCTATTTATTATTTTTTTACTACGCATCAAGCTGCGCTGCTTGTCTTTGCTCCTGTGTGCTCGCGCACTCTCGCCTTTTCCACTTATATTTATTTTTGATTTATTTTTGATTTATTTTGTCAATTTAAAAAAAATACGCATCGTGCTGTGCTGTTTGTGTTTGCATGAGTGCATTCGCGCGCTCTCGCTTTCTGCACTTTACAATTTTTTGTTATTATTTATCTATTCCTGAGAGTTTATCTTATTTTTTATTTGTTTATTTAAATGAAGTCGACCAGTTGCCTGCCCTTCCTTCCATTATCCGTCACCGAGACAAACTGAACAAAGTTCTGAGGTCGACCTTGTAAAGATAAGGATTCAGGTCTGTCTGCTGTTTAGGTTTGCTCCTGCGCGCACTGACCTTCTCTCCACATTTATGTGTTTGTTTGTTTGTCTATCTAATCTTTTGGGTTTTTATTTCTAATGAGGTCGACCAGTTGTCTATTTATTATTTTTTTTACTACGCATCAAGCTGCGCTGCTTGTCTTTGCTCCTGTGTGCTCGCGCACTCTCGCCTTTTCCACTTATTTTTATTTTTGATTTATTTTTGATTTATTTTGTCAATTAAAAAAAATACGCATCGTGCTGTGCTGTTTGTGTTTGCTTGAGTGCATTAGCGCGCTCTCGCTTTCTCCTCTTTACAATTTTTTCGTTATTATTTATCTATTCCTGAGAGTTTATCTTATTTTTTGTTTATTTAAATGAAGTCTACCAGTTGCCTGCCCTTCCTTCCATTATCCGTCACCGAGACAAACTGAACAAAGTTCTGAGGTCGACCTTGTAAAGATAAGGATTCAGTGTCTGCTCTTTACCTTTTCTCCTGCGCGCACTGCCCTTCTCTCCACATTTATGTGTTTGTTTGTTTGTCTATCTAATCTTTTGGGTTTTTATTTCTAATGAGGTCGACCAGTTGTCTATTTATTATTTTTTTTACTACGCATCAAGCTGTGCTGCTTGTCTTTGCTCCTGTGTGCTCGCGCACTCTCGCCTTTTCCACTTATTTTTATTTTTGATTTATTTTTGATTTATTTTGTCAATTTAAAAAAAATACGCATCGTGCTGTGCTGTTTGTGTTTGCTTGAGTGCATTCGCGCGCTCTCGCTTTCTCCACTTTACAATTTTTTTGTTATTATTTATCTATTCCTGAGAGTTTATCTTATTTTTTATTTGTTTATTTAAATGAAGTCGACCAGTTGCCTGCCCTTCCTTCCATTATCCGTCACCGAGACAAACTGAACAAAGTTCTGAGGTCGACCTTGTAAAGATAAGGATTCAGGTCTGTCTGCTGTTTACGTTTGCTCCTGCGCGCACTGCCCTTCTCTCCACATTTATGTGTTTGTTTGTTTGTCTATCTAATCTTTTGGGTTTTTATTTCTAATGAGGTCGACCAGTTGTCTATTTATTATTTTTTTACTACGCATCAAGCTGCGCTGCTTGTCTTTGCTCCTGTGTGCTCGCGCACTCTCGCCTTTTCCACTTATTTTTATTTTTGATTTATTTTTGATTTATTTTGTCAATTAAAAAAAAATACGCATCGTGCTGTGCTGTTTGTGTTTGCTTGAGTGCATTAGCGCGCTCTCGCTTTCTCCTCTTTACAATTTTTTCGTTATTATTTATCTATTCCTGAGAGTTTATCTTATTTTTTATTTGTTTATTTAAATGAAGTCGACCAGTTGCCTGCCCTTCCTTCCATAATCCGTCACCGAGACAAACTGAACAAAGTTCTGAGGTCGACCTTGTAAAGATAAGGATTCAGGTCTGTCTGCTGTTTACCTTTGCTCCTGCGCGCACTGCCCTTCTCTCCACATTTATGTGTTTGTTTGTTTGTCTATCTAATCTTTTGGGTTTTTATTTATAATGAGGTCGACCAGTTGTCTATTTATTATTTTTTTTTACTACGCATCAAGCTGCGCTGCTTGTCTTTGCTCCTGTGTGCTCGCGCACTCTCGCCTTTTCCACTTATTTTTATTTTTGATTTATTTTGTCAATTTTAAAAAAAAATACGCATCGTGCTGTGCTATTTGTGTTTGCTTGAGTGCATTCGCGAGCTCTCGCTTTCTCCACTTTACAATTTTTTGTTATTATTTATCTATTCCTGAGAGTTTATCTTATTTTTTATTTGTTTATTTAAATGAAGTCGACCAGTTGCCTGCCCTTCCTTCCATTATCCGTCACCGAGACAAACTGAACAAAGTTCTGAGGTCGACCTTGTAAAGATAAGGATTCATGTCTGTCTGCTGTTTAGGTTTGCTCCTGCGCGCACTGCCCTTCTCTCCACATTTATGTGTTTGTTTGTTTGTCTATCTAATCTTTTGGGTTTTTATTTCTAATGAGCTTGAACCGTTGTCTATTTATTATTTTTTTTACTACGCATCAAGCTGCGCTGCTTGTCTTTGCTCCTGTGTGCTCGCGCACTCTCGACATTTCCACTTATTTTTATTTTTGATTTATTTTTGATTTATTTTGTCAATTTAAAAAAAATACGCATCGTGCTGTGCTGTTTGTGTTTGCTTGAGTGCATTCGCGCGCTCTCGCTTTCTCCACTTTACAATTTTTTTGTTATTATTTATCTATTCCTGAGAGTTTATCTTATTTTTTATTTGTTTATTTAAATGAAGTCGACCAGTTGCCTGCCCTTCCTTCCATTATCCGTCACCGAGACAAACTGAACAAAGTTCTGAGGTCGTCCTTGGAAAGATAAGGATTCAGGTCTGTCTGCTGTTTACCTTTGCTCCTGCGCGCACTGCCCTTCTCTCCACATTTATGTGTTTGTTTGTTTGTCTATCTAATCTTTTGGGTTTTTATTTCTAATGAGGTCGACCAGTTTTCTATTTACTATTTTTTTACTACGCATCAAGCTGCGCTGCTTGTCTTTGCTCCTGTGTGCTCGCGCACTCTCGCCTTTTCCACTTATTTTTATTTTTGATTAATTTTGTCAATTTTAAAAAAAAATACGCATCGTGCTGTGCTGTTTGTGTTTGCTTGAGTGCATTCGCGCTTTTGCTTTCAGCACTTTGCAATTTTTTTGTTATTATTTATCTATTCCTGAGAGTTTATCTTATTTTTTATTTGTTTATTTAAATGAAGTCGACCAGTTGCCTGCCCTTCCTTCCATTATCCGTCACCGAGACGAACTGAACAAAGTTCTGAGGTCGACCTTGTAAAGATAAGGATTCAGGTCTGTCTGCTGTTTACCTTTGCTCCTGCGCGCACTGCCCTTCTCTCCACATTTATGTGTTTGTTTGTTTGTCTATTTAATCTTTAGGGTTTTTATTTCTAATGAGGTCGACCAGTTGTCTATTTATTATTTTTTTTACTACGCATCAAGCTGCGCTGCTTGTCTTTGCTCCTGTGTGCTCGCGCACTCTCGCCTTTTCCACTTATTTTTATTTTTGATTTATTTTTGATTTATTTTGTCAATTTTAAAAAAAATACGCATCGTGCTGTGCTGTTTGTGTTTGCTTGAGTGCATTCCCGCGCTCTCGCTTTCTCCACTTTACAATTTCTTTGTTATTATTTATCTATTCCTGAGAGTTTATCTTATTTTTTATTTGTTTATTTAAATGAAGTCGACCAGTTGCCTGCCCTTCCTTCCATTATCCGTCACCGAGACAAACTGAACAAAGTTCTGAGGTCGACCTTGTAAAGATAAGGATTCAGGTCTGTCTGCTGTTTACCTTTGCTCCTGCGCGCACTGCCCTTCTCTCCACATTTATGTGTTTGTTTGTTTGTCTATCTAATCTTTTGGGTTTTTATTTCTAATGAGGTCGACCCGTTGTCTATTTATTATTTTTTTTACTACGCATCAAGCTGCGCTGCTTGTCTTTGCTCCTGTGTGCTCGCGCACTCTCGACATTTCCACTTATTTTTATTTTTGATTTATTTTTGATTTATTTTGTCAATTTAAAAAAAATACGGATCGTGCTGTGCTGTTTGTGTTTGCTTGAGTGCATTCGCGCGCTCTCGCTTTGTCCACTTTACAATTTTTTTGTTATTATTTATCTATTCCTGAGAGTTTATCTTATTTTTTATTTGTTTATTTAAATGAAGTCGACCAGTTGCCTGCCCTTCCTTCCATTATCCGTCACCGAGACAAACTGAACAAAGTTCTGAGGTCGTCCTTGGAAAGATAAGTATTCAGGTCTGTCTGCTGTTTACCTTTGCTCCTGCGCGCACTGCCCTTCTCTCCACATTTATGTGTTTGTTTGTTTGTCTATCTAATCTTTTGGGTTTTTATTTCTAATGAGGTCGACCAGTTGTCTATTTATTATTTTTTTACTACGCATCAAGCTGCGCTGCTTGTCTTTGCTCCTGTGTGCTCGCGCACTCTCGCCTTTTCCACTTATATTTATTTTTGATTTATTTTTGATTTATTTTGTCAATTTAAAAAAAAATACGCATCGTGCTGTGCTGTTTCTGTTTGCATGAGTGCATTCGCGCGCTCTCGCTTTCTGCACTTTACAATTTTTGTTATTATTTATCTATTCCTGAGAGTTTATCTTATTTTTTATTTGTTTATTTAAATGAAGTCGACCAGTTGCCTGCCCTTCCTTCCATTATCCGTCACCGAGACAAACTGAACAAAGTTCTGAGGTCGACCTTGTAAAGATAAGGATTCAGGTCTGTCTGCTGTTTAGGTTTGCTCCTGCGCGCACTGCCCTTCTCTCCACATTTATGTGTTTGTTTGTTTGTCTATCTAATCTTTTGGGTTTTTATTTCTAATGAGGTCGACCAGTTGTCTATTTATTATTTTTTTTTACTACGCATCAAGCTGCGCTGCTTGTCTTTGCTCCTGTGTGCTCGCGCACTCTCGCCTTTTCCACTTATTTTTATTTTTGATTTATTTTTTCAATTTAAAAAAAAATACGCATCGTGCTGTGCTGTTTGTGTTTGCTTGAGTGCATTCGCGCGCTCTCGCTTTCTCCACTTTACAATTTTTTTGGTATTATTCATCTATTCCTGAGAGTTTATCTTATTTTTTATTTGTTTATTTAAATGAAGTCGACCAGTTGCCTGCCCTTCCTTCCATTATCCGTCACCGAGACAAACTGAACAAAGTTCTGAGGTCGACCTTGTAAAGATACGGATTCAGCGTCTGCTCTTTACCTTTGCTCCTGCGCGCACTGCCCTTCTCTCCACATTTATGTGTTTGTTTGTTTGTCTATCTAATCTTTTGGGTTTTTATTTCTAATGAGGTCGACCAGTTGTCTATTTATTATTTTTTTTACTACGCATCAAGCTGCGCTGCTTGTCTTTGCTCCTGTGTGCTCGCGCACTCTCGCCTTTTCCACTTATTTTTATTTTTGATTTATTTTGTCAGTTTTAAAAAAAAATACGCATCGTGCTGTGCTGTTTGTGTTTGCTTGAGTGCATTCGCGCGCTCTCGCTTTCTCCACTTTACAATTTTTTTCTTATTATTTATCTATTCCTGAGAGTTTATCTTATTTTTTATTTGTTTATTTAAATGAAGTCGACCAGTTGCCTGCACTTCCTTCCCTTATCCGTCACCGAGACAAACTGAACAAAGTTCTGAGGTCGACCTTGTAAAGATAAGGATTCAGGTCTGTCTGCTGTTTACCTTTGCTCCTGTGCGCACTGCCCTTCTCTCCACATTTATGTGTTTGTTTGTTTGTCTATCTAATCTTTTGGGTTTTTATTTCTAATGAGGTCGACCAGTTGTCTATTTATTATTTTTTTTACTACGCATCAAGCTGCGCTGCTTGTCTTTGCTCCTGTGTGCTCGCGCACTCTCGCCTTTTCCACTTATTTTTATTTTTGATTTATTTTTGATTTATTTTGTCAATTTAAAAAAAAATACGCATCGTGCTGTGCTGTTTGTGTTTGCTTGAGTGCATTCGCGCGCTCTCGCTTTCTCCACTTTACAATTTCTTTGTTATTATTTATCTATTCCTGAGAGTTTATCTTATTTTTTATTTGTTTATTTAAATGAAGTCGACCAGTTGCCTGCCCTTCCTTCCATTATCCGTCACCGAGACAAACTGAAAAAAGTTCTGAGGTCGTCCTTGTAAAGATAAGGATTCAGGTCTGTCTGCTGTTTACCTTTGCTCCTGCGCGCACTGCCCTTCTCTCCACATTTATGTGTTTGTTTGTTTGTCTATCTAGTCTTTTGGGTTTTTATTTCTAATGAGGTCGACCAGTTGTCTATTTATTATTTTTTTTACTACGCATCAAGCTGCGCGGCTTGTCTTTGCTCCTGTGTGCTTGCGCACTCTCGCCTTTTCCACTTATTTTTATTTTTGATTTATTTTTGATTTATTTTGTCAATTAAAAAAATACGCATCGTGCTGTGCTGTTTGTGTTTGCTTGAGTGCATTAGCGCGCTCTCGCTTTCTCCTCTTTACAATTTTTTCGTTATTATTTATCTATTCCTGAGAGTTTATCTTATTTTTTATTTGTTTATTTAAATGAAGTCGACCAGTTGCCTGCCCTTCCTTCCATAATCCGTCACCGAGACAAACTGAACAAAGTTCTGAGGTCGACCTTGTAAAGATAAGGATTCAGGTCTGTCTGCTGTTTACGTTTGCTCCTGCGCGCACTGCCCTTCTCTCCACATTTATGTGTTTGTTTGTTTGTCTATCTAATCTTTTGGGTTTTTATTTCTAATGAGGTCGACCAGTTGTCTATTTATTATTTTTTTTACTACGCATCAAGCTGCGCTGCTTGTCTTTGCTCCTGTGTGCTCGCGCACTCTCGCCTTTTCCACTTATTTTTATTTTTGATTTATTTTGTCAATTAAAAAAAATACGCATCGTGCTGTGCTGTTTGTGTTTGCTTGAGTGCATTCGCGCGCTCTCGCTTTCTCCACTTTACAATTTTTTGTTATTATTTATCTATTCCTGAGAGTTTATCTTATTTTTTGTTTATTTAAATGAAGTCGACCAGTTGCCTGCCCTCCCTTCCATTATCCGTCACCGAGACAAACTGAACAAAGTTCTGAGGTCGACCTTGTAAAGATAAGGATTCAGGTCTGTCTGCTGTTTACCTTTGCTCCTGCGGGCACTGCCCTTCTCTCCACATTTATGTGTTTGTTTGTTTGTCTATCTAATCTTTTGGGTTTTTATTTCTAATGAGGTCGACCAGTTGTCTATTTATTATTTTTTTTACTACGCATCAAGCTGCGCTGCTTGTCTTTGCTCCTGTGTGCTCGCTCACTCTCGCCTTTTCCACTTATTTTTATTTTTGATTTATTTTGTCAATTTTAAAAAAAAATACGCATCGTGCTGTGCTATTTGTGTTTGCTTGAGTGCATTCGCGAGCTCTCGCTTTCTCCACTTTACAATTTTTTTGTTATTATTTATCTATTCCTGAGAGTTTATCTTATTTTTTATTTGTTTATTTAAATGAAGTCGACCAGTTGCCTGACCTTCCTTCCATTATCCGTCACCGAGACAAACTGAACAAAGTTCTGAGGTCGACCTTGTAAAGATAAGGATTCAGGTCTGTCTGCTGTTTACCTTTGCTCCTGCGCACACTGCCCTTCTCTCCACATTTCTGTGTTTGTTTGTTTGTCTATCTAATCTTTTGGGTTTTTATTTCTAATGAGGTCGACCAGTTGTCTATTTATTATTTTTTTTACTACGCATCAAGCTGCGCTGCTTGTCTTTGCTCCTGTGTGCTCGCGCACTCTCACCTTTTCCACTTATTTTTATTTTTGATTTATTTTTGATTTATTTTGTCAATTTAAAAAAAATACGCATCGTGCTGTGCTGTTTGTGTTTGCTTGAGTGCATTCGCGCGCTCTCGCTTTCTCCACTTTACAATTTTTTGTTATTATTTATCTATTCCTGAGAGTTTATCTTATTTTTTATTTGTTTATTTAAATGAAGTCGACCAGTTGCCTACCCTTCCTTCCATTATCCGTCACCGAGACAAACTGAACAAAGTTCTGAGGTCGACCTTGTAAAGATAAGGATTCAGTGTCTGCTGTTTACCTTTGCTCCTGCGCGCACTGCCCTTCTCTCCACATTTATGTGTTTGTTTGTTTGTCTATCTAATCTTTTGGGTTTTTATTTCTAATGAGGTCGACCAGTTGTCTATTTATCATTTTTTTTACTACGCATCAAGCTGCGCTGCTTGTCTTTGCTCCTGTGTGCTCGCGCACTCTCGCCTTTTCCACTTATTTTTATTTTTGATTTATTTTGTCAATTTTTAAAAAAATACGCATCGTGCTGTGCTGTTTGTGTTTGCCTGAGTGCATTCGCGCGCTCTCGCTTTCTCCACTTTACAATTTTTTTCTTATTATTTATCTATTCCTGAGAGTTTATCTTATTTTTTATTTGTTTATTTAAATGAAGTCGACCAGTTGCCTGCACTTCCTTCCATTATCCGTCACCGAGACAAACTGAACAAATTTCTGAGGTCGATCTTGTAAAGATAAGGATTCAGGTCTGTCTGCTGTTTACCTTTGCTCCTGCGCGCACTGCGCTTCTCTCCACATTTTTGTGTTTGTTTGTTTGTCTATCTAATCTTTTGGGATTTTATTTCTAATGAGGTCGACCAGTTGTCTATTTATTATTTTTTTTACTACGCATCAAGCTGCGCTGCTTGTCTTTGCTCCTGTGTACTCGCGCACTCTCGCCTTTTCCACTTATTTTTATTTTTGATTTATTTTTGATTTATTTTGTCAATTTTAAAAATAAAATACGCATCGAGCTGTGCTGTTTGTGTTTGCTTGAGTGCATTCGCGCACTCTCGCTTTCTCCACTTTACAATTTTTTTGTTATTATTTATCTATTCCTGAGAGTTTATCATTTTTTTAATTGTTTATTTAAATGACGTCGACCAGTTGCCTGCACTTCCTTCCATTATCCGTCACCGAGACAAACTGAACAAAGTTCTGAGGTCGACCTTGTAAAGATAAGGATTCAGGTCTGTCTGCTGTTTACCTTTGCTCCTGCGCGCACTGCCCTTCTCTCCACATTTATGTGTTTGTTTGTTTGTCTATCTATTCTTTTGGGTTTTTATTTCTAATGAGGTCGACCCGTTGTCTATTTATTATTTTTTTTACTACGCATCAAGATGCGTTGCTTGTCTTTTCTCCTGTGTGCTCGCGCACTCTCACCTTTTCCACTTATTTTTATTTTTGATTTATTTTTGATTTATTTTGTCAATTTAAAAAAAAATACGCATCGTGCTGTGCTGTTTGTGTTTGCTTGAGTGCATTCGCGCGCTCTCGCTTTCTCCACTTTACAATTTTTTTGTTATTATTTATCTATTACTGAGAGTTTATCTTATTTTTTATTTGTTTATTTAAATGAAGTCGACCAGTTGCCTGCCCTTCCTTCCAATATCCGTCACCGAGACAAACTGAACAAAGTTCTGAGGTCGACCTTGTAAAGATAAGGATTCAGGTCTGTCTGCTGTTTACCTTTGCTCCTGCGCGCACTGCCTTTCTCTCCACATTTATGTGTTTGTTTGTTTGTCTATCTAATCTTTTGGGTTTTATTTCTAATGAGGTCGACCAGTTGTCTATTTATTATTTTTTTTACTACGCATCAAGCTGCGCTGCTTGTCTTTGCTCCTGTGTGCTCGCGCACTCTCGCCTTTTCCACTTATTTTTATTTTTTATTTATTTTGTCAATTTAAAAAAAAATACGCATCGTGCTGTGCTGTTTGTGTTTGCTTGAGTGCATTCGCGCGCTCTCGCTTTCTGCACTTTACAATTTTTTGTTATTATTTATCTATTCCTGAGAGTTTATCTTATTTTTTATTTGTTTATTTAAATGAAGTCGACCATTTGCCTGCACTTCCTTCCATTATCCGTCACCGAGACAAACTGAACAAAGTTCTGAGGTCGACCTTGTAAAGATAAGGATTCAGGTCTGTCTGCTGTTTACCTTTGCTCCTGTGCGCACTGCCCTTCTCTCCACATTTATGTGTTTGTTTGTTTGTCTATCTAATCTTTTGGGTTTTTATTTCTAATGAGGTCGACCAGTTGTCTATTTATTATTTTTTTTACTACGCATCAAGCTGCGCTGCTTGTCTTTGCTCCTGTGTGCTCGCGCACTCTCGCCTTTTCCACTTATTTTTATTTTTGATTTATTTTTGATTTATTTTGTCAATTTTAAAAAAAATACGCATCGTACTGTGCTGTTTGTGTTTGCTTGAGTGCATTCGCGCGCTCTCGCTTTCTCCACTTTACAATTTCTTTGTTATTATTTATCTATTCCTGAGAGTTTATCTTATTTTTTATTTGTTTATTTAAATGAAGTCGACCAGTTGCCTGCCCTTCCTTCCATTATCCGTCACCGAGACAAACTGAACAAAGTTCTGAGGTCGACCTTGTAAAGATAAGGATTCAGGTCTGTCTGCTGTTTAGGTTTGCTCCTGCGCGCACTGCCCTTCTCTCCACATTTATGTGTTTGTTTGTTTGTCTATCTAATCTTTTGGGTTTTTATTTCTAATGAGGTCGACCAGTTGTCTATTTATTATTTTTTTTACTACGCATCAAGCTGCGCTGCTTGTCTTTGCTCCTGTGTGCTCGCGCACTCTCGCCTTTTCCACTTATTTTTATTTTTGATTTATTTTTGATTTATTTTGTCAATTAAAAAAAATACGCATCGTGCTGTGCTGTTTGTGTTTGCTTGAGTGCATTAGCGCGCTCTCGCTTTCTCCTCTTTACAATTTTTTCGTTATTATTTATCTATTCCTGAGAGTTTATCTTATTTTTTGTTTATTTAAATGAAGTCGACCAGTTGCCTGCCCTTCCTTCCATTATCCGTCACCGAGACAAACTGAACAAAGTTCTGAGGTCGACCTTGTAAAGATAAGGATTCAGTGTCTGCTCTTTACCTTTGCTCCTGCGCGCACTGCCCTTCTCTCCACATTTATGTGTTTGTTTGTTTGTCTATCTAATCTTTTGGGTTTTTATTTCTAATGAGGTCGACCAGTTGTCTATTTATTATTTTTTTTACTACGCATCAAGCTGCGCTGCTTGTCTTTGCTCCTGTGTGCTCGCGCACTCTCGCCTTTTCCACTTATTTTTATTTTTGATTTATTTTTGATTTATTTTGTCAATTAAAAAAAATACGCATCGTGCTGTGCTGTTTGTGTTTGCTTGAGTGCATTCGCGCGCTCTCGCTTTCTCCACTTTACAATTTTTTTGTTATTATTTATCTATTCCTGAGAGTTTATCTTATTTTTTATTTGTTTATTTAAATGAAGTCGACCAGTTGCCTGCCCTTCCTTCCATTATCCGTCACCGAGACAAACTGAACAAAGTTCTGAGGTCGACCTTGTAAAGATAAGGATTCAGGTCTGTCAGCTGTTTACGTTTGCTCCTGCGCGCACTGCCCTTCTCTCCACATTTATGTGTTTGTTTGTTTGTCTATCTAATCTTTTGGGTTTTTATTTCTAATGAGGTCGACCAGTTGTCTATTTATTATTTTTTTTACTACGCATCAAGCTGCGCTGCTTGTCTTTGCTCCTGTGTGCTCGCGCACTCTCGCCTTTTCCACTTATTTTTATTTTTGATTTATTTTTGATTTATTTTGTCAATTAAAAAAAAATACGCATCGTGCTGTGCTGTTTGTGTTTGCTTGAGTGCATTAGCGCGCTCTCGCTTTCTCCTCTTTACAATTTTTTCGTTATTATTTATCTATTCCTGAGAGTTTATCTTATTTTTTATTTGTTTATTTAAATGAAGTCGACCAGTTGCCTGCCCTTCCTTCCATAATCCGTCACCGAGACAAACTGAACAAAGTTCTGAGGTCGACCTTGTAAAGATAAGGATTCTGTGTCTGCTGTTTACCTTTGCTCCTGCGCGCACTGCCCTTCTCTCCACATTTATGTGTTTGTTTGTTTGTCTATCTAATCTTTTGGGTTTTTATTTCTAATGAGGTCGACCAGTTGTCTATTTATTATTTTTTTTACTACGCATCAAGCTGCGCTGCTTGTCTTTGCTCCTGTGTGCTCGCGCACTCTCGCCTTTTCCACTTTTTTTTATTTTTGATTTATTTTGTCAATTTTAAAAATAAAATACGCATCGAGCTGTGCTGTTTGTGTTTGCTTGAGTGCATTCGCGCACTCTCGCTTTCTCCACTTTACAATTTTTTTGTTATTATTTATCTATTCCTGAGAGTTTATCATTTTTTTAATTGTTTATTTAAATGAAGTCGACCAGTTGCCTGCACTTCCTTCCATTATCCGTCACCGAGACAAACTGAACAAAGTTCTGAGGTCGACCTTGTAAAGATAAGGATTCAGGTCTGTCTGCTGTTTACCTTTGCTCCAGCGCGCACTGCCCTTCTCTCCACATTTATGTGTTTGTTTGTTTGTCTATCTATTCTTCTGGGTTTTTATTTGTAATGAGGTCGACCAGTTGTCTATTTATTATTTTTTTTACTACGCATCAAGCTGCGCTGCTTGTCTTTGCTCCTGTGTGCTCGCGCACTCTCACCTTTTCCACTTATTTTTATTTTTGATTTATTTTTGATTTATTTTGTCAATTTAAAAAAAAATACGCATCGTGCTGTGCTGTTTGTGTTTGCTTGAGTGCATTCGCGCGCTCTCGCTTTCTCCACTTTACAATTTTTTTGTTATTATTTATCTATTCCTGAGAGTTTATCTTATTTTTTATTTGTTTATTTAAATGAAGTCGACCAGTTGCCTGCCCTTCCTTCCAATATCCGTCACCGAGACAAACTGAACAAAGTTCTGAGGTCGACCTTGTAAAGATAAGGATTCAGGTCTGTCTGCTGTTTACCTTTGCTCCTGCGCGCACTGCCTTTCTCTCCACATTTATGTGTTTGTTTGTTTGTCTATCTAATCTTTTGGGTTTTTATTTCTAATGAGGTCGACCAGTTGTCTATTTATTATTTTTTTTACTACGCATCAAGCTGCGCTGCTTGTCTTTGCTCCTGTGTGCTCGCGCACTCTCGCCTTTTCCACTTATTTTTATTTTTTATTTATTTTGTCAATTTTAAAAAAAATACGCATCGTGCTGTGCTGTTTGTGTTTGCTTGAGTGCATTCGCGCGCTCTCGCTTTCTGCACTTTACAATTTTTTTGTTATTATTTATCTATTCCTGAGAGTTTATCTTATTTTTTATTTGTTTATTTAAATGAAGTCGACCAGTTGCCTGCCCTTCCTTCCATTATCCGTCACCGAGACAAACTGAACAAAGTTCTGAGGTCGACCTTGTAAAGATAAGGATTCAGGTCTGTCTGCTGTTTACCTTTGCTCCTGTGCGCACTGCCCTTCTCTCCACATTTATGTGTTTGTTTGTTTGTCTATCTAATCTTTTGGGTTTTTATTTCTAATGAGGTCGACCAGTTGTCTATTTATTATTTTTTTTACTACGCATCAAGCTGCGCTGCTTGTCTTTGCTCCTGTGTGCTCGCGCACTCTCGCCTTTTCCACTTATTTTTATTTTTGATTTATTTTTGATTTATTTTGTCAATTTTAAAAAAAATACGCAACGTGCTGTGCTGTTTGTGTTTGCTTGAGTGCATTCGCGCGCTCTCGCTTTCTCCACTTTACAATTTCTTTGTTATTATTTATCTATTCCTGAGAGTTTATCTTATTTTTTATTTGTTTATTTAAATGAAGTCGACCAGTTGCCTGCCCTTCCTTCCATTATCCGTCACCGAGACAAACTGAACAAAGTTCTGAGGTCGACCTTGTAAAGATAAGGATTCAGGTCTGTCTGCTGTTTACCTTTGCTCCTGCGCGCACTGCCCTTCTCTCCACATTTATGTGTTTGTTTGTTTGTCTATCTAATCTTTTGGGTTTTTATTTCTAATGAGGTCGACCAGTTGTCTCTTTATTATTTTTTTTACTACGCATCAAGCTGCGCTGCTTGTCTTTGCTCCTGTGTGCTCGCGCACTCTCGCCTTTTCCACTTATTTTTATTTTTGATTTATTTTTGATTTATTTTGTCAATTTAAAAAAATACGCATCGTGCTGTGCTGTTTGTGTTTGCTTGAGTGCATTCGCGCGCTCTCGCTTTCTCCACTTTACAATTTTTTGTTATTATTTATCTATTCCTGAGAGTTTATCTTATTTTTTATTTGTTTATTTAAATGAAGTCGACCAGTTGCCTGCCCTTCCTTCCATTATCCGTCACCGAGACAAACTGAACAAAGTTCTGAGGTCGACCTTGTAAAGATAAGGATTCAGGTCTGTCTGCTGTTTACCTTTGCTCCTGTGTGCACTGCCCTTCTCTCCACATTTATGTGTTAATTTGTTTGTCTATCTAATCTTTTGGGTTTTTATTTCTAATGAGGTCGACCAGTTGTCTATTTATTATTTTTTTTACTACGCATCAAGCTGCGCTGCTTGTCTTTGCTCCTGTGTGCTCGCGCACTCTCGCCTTTTCCACTTATTTTAATTTTTGATTTATTTTGTCAATTTTAAAAAAAAAAGCATCGTGCTGTGCTATTTGTGTTTGCTTGAGTGCATTCGCGCGCTCTCGCTTTCTCCACTTTACAATATTTTTGTTATTATTTATCTATTCCTGAGAGTTTATCTTATTTTTTATTTGTTTATTTAAATGAAGTCGACCAGTTGCCTGACCTTCCTTCCATTATCCGTCACCGAGACAAACTGAACAAAGTTCTGAAGTCGACCTTGTAAAGATAATGATTCAGGTCTGTCTGCTGTTTACCTTTGCTCCTGCACGCACTGCCCTTCTCTCCACATTTATGTGTTTGTTTGTTTGTCTATCTAATCTTTGGGTTTTTATTTCTAATGAGGTCGACCAGTTGTCTATTTATTATTTTTTTTACTACGCATCAAGCTGCGCTGCTTGTCTTTGCTCCTGTGTGCTCGCGCACTCTCGCATTTTCCACTTATTTTTATTTTTGATTTATTTTTGATTTATTTTGTCAATTTAAAAAAAATACGCATCGTGCTGTGCTGTTTGTGTTTGCTTGAGTGCATTCGCGCGCTCTCGCTTTCTCCACTTTGCAATTTTTTGTTATTATTTATCTATTCCTGAGAGTTTATCTTATTTTTTATTTGTTTATTTAAATGAAGTCGACCAGTTGCCTGCCCTTCCTTCCATTATCCGTCACCGAGACAAACTGAACAAAGTTCTGAGGTCGACCTTGTAAAGATAAGGATTCAGTGTCTGCTGTTTACCTTTGCTCCTGCGCGCACTGCCCTTATCTCCACATTTATGTGTTTGTTTGTTTGTCTATCTAATCTTTTGGGTTTTTATTTCTAATGAGGTCGACCAGTTGTCTATTTATTATTTTTTTTACTACGCATCAAGCTGCGCTGCTTGTCTTTGCTCCTGTGTGCTCGCGCACTCTCGCCTTTTCCACTTATTTTTATTTTTGATTTATTTTGTCAATTTTAAAAAAAAATACGCATCGTGCTGTGCTGTTTGTGTTTGCTTGAGTGCATTCGCGCGCTCTCGCTTTCTCCACTTTACAATTTTTTTCTTATTATTTATCTATTCCTGAGAGTTTATCTTATTTTTTATTTGTTTATTTAAATGAAGTCGACCAGTTGCCTGCACTTCCTTCCATTATCCGTCACCGAGACAAACTGAACAAAGTTCTGAGGTCGACCTTGTAAAGATAAGGATTCAGGTCTGTCTGCTGTTTACCTTTGCTCCTGCGCGCACTGCGCTTCTCTCCACATTTTTGTGTTTGTTTGTTTGTCTATCTAATCTTTTGGGTTTTTATTTCTAATGAGGTCGACCAGTTGTCTATTTATTATTTTTTTTACTACGCATCAAGCTGCGCTGCTTGTCTTTGCTCCTGTGTGCTCGCGCACTCTCGCCTTTTCCACTTATTTTTATTTTTGATTTATTTTTGATTGATTTTGTCAATTTTAAAAATAAAATACGCATCGAGCTGTGCTGTTTGTGTTTGCTTGAGTGCATTCGCGCACTCTCGCTTTCTCCACTTTACAATTTTTTTGTTATTATTTATCTATTCCTGAGAGTTTATCATTTTTTTAATTGTTTATTTAAATGAAGTCGACCAGTTGCCTGCACTTCCTTCCATTATCCGTCACCGAGACAAACTGAACAAAGTTCTGAGGTCGACCTTGTAAAGATAAGGATTCAGGTCTGTCTGCTGTTTACCTTTGCTCCTGCGCGCACTGCCCTTCTCTCCACATTTATGTGTTTGTTTGTTTGTCTATCTATTCTTCTGGGTTTTTATTTCTAATGAGGTCGACCAGTTGTCTATTTATTATTTTTTTTACTACGCATCAAGCTGCGCTGCTTGTCTTTGCTCCTGTGTGCTCGCGCACTCTCACCTTTTCCACTTATTTTTATTTTTGATTTATTTTTGATTTATTTTGTCAATTTAAAAAAAAATACGCATCGTGCTGTGCTGTTTGTGTTTGCTTGAGTGCATTCGCGCGCTCTCGCTTTCTCCACTTTACAATTTTTTTGTTATTATTTATCTATTCCTGAGAGTTTATCTTATTTTTTATTTGTTTATTTAAATGAAGTCGACCAGTTGCCTGCCCTTCCTTCCAATATCCGTCACCGAGACAAACTGAACAAAGTTCTGAGGTCGACCTTGAAAAGATAAGGATTCAGGTCTGTCTGCTGTTTACCTTTGCTCCTGCGCGCACTGCCTTTCTCTCCACATTTATGTGTTTGTTTGTTTGTCTATCTAATCTTTTGGGTTTTTATTTCTAATGAGGTCGACCAGTTGTCTATTTATTATTTTTTTTACTACGCATCAAGCTGCGCTGCTTGTCTTTGCTCCTGTGTGCTCGCGCACTCTCGCCTTTTCCACTTATTTTTATTTTTTATTTATTTTGTCAATTTTAAAAAAAATACGCATCGTGCTGTGCTGTTTGTGTTTGCTTGAGTGCATTCGCGCGCTCTCGCTTTCTGCACTTTACAATTTTTTGTTATTATTTATCTATTCCTGAGAGTTTATCTTATTTTTTATTTGTTTATTTAAATGAAGTCGACCAGTTGCCTGCCCTTCCTTCCATTATCCGTCACCGAGACAAACTGAACAAAGTTCTGAGGTCGACCTTGTAAAGATAAGGATTCAGGTCTGTCTGCTGTTTACCTTTGCTCCTGTGCGCACTGCCCTTCTCTCCACATTTATGTGTTTGTTTGTTTGTCTATCTAATCTTTTGGGTTTTTATTTCTAATGAGGTCGACCAGTTGTCTATTTATTATTTTTTTTACTACGCATCAAGCTGCGCTGCTTGTCTTTGCTCCTGTGTGCTCGCGCACTCTCGCCTTTTCCACTTATTTTTATTTTTGATTTATTTTTGATTTATTTTGTCAATTTTAAAAAAAATACGCAACGTGCTGTGCTGTTTGTGTTTGCTTGAGTGCATTCGCGCGCTCTCGCTTTCTCCACTTTACAATTTCTTTGTTATTATTTATCTATTCCTGAGAGTTTATCTTATTTTTTATTTGTTTATTTAAATGAAGTCGACCAGTTGCCTGCCCTTCCTTCCATTATCCGTCACCGAGACAAACTGAAAAAAGTTCTGAGGTCGTCCTTGTAAAGATAAGGATTCAGGTCTGTCTGCTGTTTACCTTTGCTCCTGCGCGCACTGCCCTTCTCTCCACATTTATGTGTTTGTTTGTTTGTCTATCTAATCTTTTGGGTTTTTATTTCTAATGAGGTCGACCAGTTGTCTATTTATTATTTTTTTTACTACGCATCAAGCTGCGCTGCTTGTCTTTGCTCCTGTGTGCTCGCGCACTCTCGCCTTTTCCACTAATTTTTATTTTTGATTTATTTTTTATTTATTTTGTCAATTTAAAAAAATACGCATCGTGCTGTGCTGTTTGTGTTTGCTTGAGTGCATTCGCGCGCTCTCGCTTTCTCCACTTTACAATTTTTTGTTATTATTTATCTATTCCTGAGAGTTTATCTTATTTTTTATTTGTTTATTTAAATGAAGTCGACCAGTTGCCTGCCCTTCCTTCCATTATCCGTCACCGAGACAAACTGAACAAAGTTCTGAGGTCGACCTTGTAAAGATAAGGATTCAGGTCTGTCTGCTGTTTACCTTTGCTCCTGTGCGCACTGCCCTTCTCTCCACATTTATGTGTTTGTTTGTTTGTCTATCTAATCTTTTGGGTTTTTATTTCTAATGAGGTCGACCAGTTGTCTATTTATTATTTTTTTTACTACGCATCAAGCTGCGCTGCTTGTCTTTGCTCCTGTGTGCTCGCGCACTCTCGCCTTTTCCACTTATTTTAATTTTTGATTTATTTTGTCAATTTTAAAAAAAAAAGCATCGTGCTGTGCTATTTGTGTTTGCTTGAGTGCATTCGCGCGCTCTCGCTTTCTCCACTTTACAATATTTTTGTTATTATTTATCTATTCCTGAGAGTTTATCTTATTTTTTATTTGTTTATTTAAATGAAGTCGACCAGTTGCCTGACCTTCCTTCCATTATCCGTCACCGAGACAAACTGAACAAAGTTCTGAAGTCGACCTTGTAAAGATAATGATTCAGGTCTGTCTGCTGTTTACCTTTGCTCCTGCACGCACTGCCCTTCTCTCCACATTTATGTGTTTGTTTGTTTGTCTATCTTAACTTTTGGGTTTTTATTTCTAATGAGGTCGACCAGTTGTCTATTTATTATTTTTTTTACTACGCATCAAGCTGCGCTGCTTGTCTTTGCTCCTGTGTGCTCGCGCACTCTCGCCTTTTCCAATTATTTTTATTTTTGATTTATTTTTGATTTATTTTGTCAATTTAAAAAAAATACACATCGTGCTGTGCTGTTTGTGTTTGCTTGAGTGCATTCGCGCGCTCTCGCTTTCTCCACTTTACAATTTTTTTGTTATTATTTATCTATTCCTGAGAGTTTATCTTATTTTTTATTTGTTTATTTAAATGAAGTCGACCAGTTTCCTGCCCTTCCTTCCATTATCCGTCACCGAGACACACTGAACAAAGTTCTGAGGTCGACCTTGTAAAGATAAGGATTCAGGTCTGTCTGCTGTTTACCTTTGCTCCTGCGCACACTGCCCTTCTCTCCACATTTATGTGTTTGTTTGTCTATCTAATCTTTTGGGTTTTTATTTCTAATCAGGTCGACCAGTTGTCTATTTATTATTTTTTTTACTAGGCATCAAGCTGCGCTGCTTGTCTTTGCTCCTGTGTGCTCGGGCACTCTCGCCTTTTCCACTTATTTTTATTTTTGATTTATTTTTGATTTATTTTGTCAATTTTAAAAAAAATACGCATCGGGCTGTGCTGTTTGTGTTTGCTTGAGTGCATTCGCGCGCTCTCGCTTTCTCCACTTTACAATTTTTTTGTTATTATTTATCTATTCCTGAGAGTTTATCTTATTTTTTGTTTATTTAAATGAAGTCGACCAGTTGCCTGCCCTTCCTTCCATTATCCGTCACCGAGACAAACTGAACAAAGTTCTGAGGTCGACCTTGTAAAGATAAGGATTCAGGTCTGTCTGCTGTTTACCTTTGCTCCTGCGCGCACTGCACTTCTCTCCACATTTATGTGTTTGTTTGTTTGTCTATCTAATCTTTTGGGTTTTTATTTCTAATGAGGTCGACCAGTTGTCTATTTATTATTTTTTTTACTACGCATCAAGCTGCGCTGCTTGTCTTTGCTCCTGTGTGCTCGCGCACTCTCGCCTTTTCCACTTATTTTAATTTTTGATTTATTTTGTCAATTTAAAAAAAAAAGCATCGTGCTGTGCTATTTGTGTTTGCTTGAGTGCATTCGCGCGCTCTCGCTTTCTCCACTTTACAATTTTTTTGTTATTATTTATCTATTCCTGAGAGTTTATCTTATTTTTTATTTGTTTATTTAAATGAAGTCGACCAGTTGCCTGACCTTCCTTCCATTATCCGTCACCGAGACAAACTGAACAAAGTTCTGAAGTCGACCTTGTAAAGATAAGGATTCAGGTCTGTCTGCTGTTTACCTTTGCTCCTGCACGCACTGCCCTTCTCTACACATTTATGTGTTTGTTTGTTTGTCTATCTTATCTTTTGGGTTTTTATTTCTAATGAGGTCGACCAGTTGTGTATTTATTTTTTTTTTACTACGCATCAAGCTGCGCTGCTTGTCTTTGCTCCTGTGTGCTCGCGCACTCTCGCCTTTTCCACTTATTTATATTTTTGATTTATTTTTGATTTATTTTGTCAATTTAAAAAAAATACGCATCGTGCTGTGCTGTTTGTGTTTGCTTGAGTGCATTCGCGCGCTCTCGCTTTCTGCACTTTACAATTTTTTTGTTATTATTTATCTATTCCTGAGAGTTTATCTTATTTTTTATTTGTTTATTTAAATGAAGTCGACCAGTTGCCTGCCCTTCCTTCCATTATTCGTCACCGAGACACACTGAACAAAGTTCTGAGGTCGACCTTGTAAAGATAAGGATTCAGGTCTGTCTGCTGTTTACCTTTGCTCCTGCGCACACTGCCCTTCTCTCCACATTTATGTGTTTGTTTGTTTGTCTATCTAATCTTTTGGGTTTTTATTTCTAATCAGGTCGACCAGTTGTCTATTTATTATTTTTTTTACTAGGCATCAAGCTGCGCTGCTTGTCTTTGCTCCTGTTTGCTCGCGCACTCTCGCCTTTTCCACTTATTTTTATTTTTGATTTATTTTTGATTTATTTTGTCAATTTAAAAAAAAATACGCATCGTGCTGTGCTGTTTGTGTTTGCTTGAGTGCATTCGCGCGCTCTCGCTTTCTCCACTTTACAATTTTTTTGTTATTATTTATCTATTCCTTAGAGTTTATCTTATTTTTTATTTGTTTATTTAAATGAAGTCGACCAGTTGCCTGCCCTTCCTTCCATTATCCGTCACCGAGACAAACTGAACAAAGTTCTGAGGTCGACCTTGTAAAGATAAGGATTCAGGTCTGTCTGCTGTTTACCTTTGCTCCTGCGCGCACTGCCCTTCTCTCCACATTTATGTGTTTGTTTGTTTGTCTATCTAATCTTTTGGGTTTTTATTTCTAATGAGGTCGACCAGTTGTCTATTTATTATTTTTTTTACTACGCATCAAGCTGCGCTGCTTGTCTTTGCTCCTGTGTGCTCGCGCACTCTCGCCTTTTCCACTTATTTTTATTTTTGATTTATTTTTTATTTATTTTTTCAATTTAAAAAAAATACGCATCGTGCTGTGCTCTTTGTGTTTGCTTGAGTGCATTCGCGCCCTCTTGCTTTCTCCACTTTACAATTTTTTTGTTATTATTTATCTATTCCTGAGAGTTTATCTTATTTTTTATTTGTTTATTTAAATGAAGTCGACCAGTTGCCTGCCCTTCCTTCCATTATCCGTCACCGAGACAAACTGAACAAAGTTCTGAGGTCGACCTTGTAAATATAAGGATTCAGGTCTGTCTGCTGTTTACCTTTGCTCCTGCGCGCACTGCCCTTCTCTCCACATTTATGTGTTTGTTTGTTTGTCTATCTATTCTTTTGGGATTTATTTCTAATGAGGTCGACCAGTTGTCTATGTATTATTTTTTTTACTATGCATCAAGCTGCGCTGCTTGTCTTTGCTCCTGTGTGCTCGCGCACTCTCGCCTTTTCCACTTATTTTTATTTTTGATTTATTTATGATTTATTTTGTCAATTTAAAAAAAATACGCATCGTGCTGTGCTGTTTGTGTTTGCTTGAGTGCATTCGCGCGCTCTCGCTTTCTCCACTTTACAATTTTTTTGTTATTATTTATCTATTCCTGAGAGTTTATCTTATTTTTTATTTGTTTATTTAAATGAAGTCGACCAGTTGCCTGCCCTTCCTTCCATTATCCGTCACCGAGACAAACTGAACAAAGTTCTGAGGTCGACCTTGTAAAGATAAGGATTCAGGTCTGTCTGCTGTTTACCTTTGCTCCTGCGCGCACTGCCCTTCTCTCCACATTTATGTGTTTGTTTGTTTGTCTATCTAATCTTTTGGGTTTTTATTTCTAATGAGGTCGACCAGTTGTCTATTTATTATTTTTTTTACTATGCATCAAGCTGCGCTGCTTGTCTTTGCTCCTGTGTGCTCGCGCACTCTCGCCTTTTCCACTTATTTTTATTTTTGATTTATTTTTGATTTATTTTGTCAATTTAAAAAAAAATACGCATCGTGCTGTGCTGTTTGTGTTTGCTTGAGTGCATTCGCGTGCTCTCGCTTTCTGCACTTTACAATTTTTTTGTTATTATTTATCTATTCCTGAGAGTTTATCTTATTTTTTATTTGTTTATTTAAATGAAGTCGACCAGTTGCCTGCCCTTCCTTCCATTATCCGTCACCGAGACAAACTGAACAAAATTCTGAGGTCGACCTTGTAAATATAAGGATTCAGGTCTGTCTGCTGTTTACCTTTGCTCCTGCGCGCACTGCCCTTCTCTCCATATTTATGTGTTTGTTTGTTTGTCTATCTAATCTTTTGGGTTTTTATTTCTAATGAGGTCGACCCGTTGTCTATTTATTATTTTTTTTACTACGCATCAAGCTGCGCTGCTTGTCTTTGCTCCTGTGTGCTCGCGCACTCTCGCCTTTTCCACTTATTTTTATTTTTGATTTATTTTTGATTTATTTTGTCAATTTTAAAAAAAAATACGCATCGTGCTGTGCTGTTTGTGTTTGCTTGAGTGCATTCGCGCGCTCTCGCTTTCTCCACTTTACAATTTTTTTGTTATTATTTATCTATTCCTGAGAGTTTATCTTATTTTTTATTTGTTTATTTAAATGAAGTCGACCAGTTGCCTGCCCTTCCTTCCATTATCTGTCACCGAGACACACTGAACAAAGTTCTGAGGTCGACCTTGTAAAGATAAGGATTCAGGTCTGTCTGCTGTTTACCTTTGCTCCTGCGCACACTGCCCTTCTCTCCACATTTATGTGTTTGTTTGTTTGTCTATCTAATCTTTTGGGTTTTTACTTCTAATGAGGTCGACCAGTTGTCTATTTATTATTTTTTTTACTACGCATCAAGCTGCACTGCTTGTCTTTGCTCCTGTGTGCTCGCGCAGTCTCGACTTTTCCACTTATTTTTATTTTTGATTTATTTTGTCAATTAAAAAAAAATACGCATCGTGCTGTGCTGTTTGTGTTTGCTTGAGTGCATTCGCGCGCTCTCGCTTTCTCCACTTTACAATTTTTTTGTTATTATTTATCTATTCCTGAGAGTTTATCTTATTTTTTATTTGTTTATTTAAATGAAGTCGACCAGTTGCCTGCCCTTCCTTCCATTATCCGTCACCGAGACAAACTGAACAAAGTTCTGAGGTCGACCTTGTAAAGATAAGGATTCAGGTCTGTCTGCTGTTTACCTTTGCTCCTGCGCGCACTGCCCTTCTCTCCACATTTATGTGTTTGTTTGTTTGTCTATCTAATCTTTTGGGTTTTTATTTCTAATGAGGTCGACCAGTTGACTATTTATTATTTTTTTTACTACGCATCAAGCTGCGCTGCTTCTCTTTGCTCCTGAGTGCTCGCGCACTCTCGCCTTTTCCACTTATTTTTATTTTTGATTTATTTTTGATTTATTTTGTCAATTTTAAAAAAAAATACGCATCGTGCTGTGCTGTTTGTGTTTGCTTGAGTGCATTCGCGCGCTCTCGCTTTCTCCACTTTACAATTTTTTTGTTATTATTTATCTATTCCTGAGAGTTTATCTTATTTTTTATTTGTTTATTTAAATGAAGTCGTCCAGTTGCCTGCCCTTCCTTCCATTATCCGTCACCGAGACAAACTAAACAAAGTTCTGAGGTCGACCTTGTAAAGATAAGGATTCAGGTCTGTCTGCTGTTTACCTTTGCTCCTGCGCGCACTGCCCTTCTCTCCACATTTATGTGTTTGTTTGTTTGTCTATCTAATCTTTTGGGTTTTTATTTCTAATGAGGTCGACCAGTTGTCTATTTATTATTTTTTTTACTACGCATCAAGCTGCGCTGCTTGTCTTTGCTCCTGTGTGCTCGCGCACTCTCGCCTTTTCCACTTATTTTTATTTTTGATTTATTTTTGATTTATTTTTGTCAATTTTAAAAAAAAATACGCATCGTGCTGTGCTGTTTGTGTTTGCTTGAGTGCATTCGCGCGCTCTCGCTTTCTCCACTTTACAATATTTTTGTTAGTATTCATCTATTCCTGAGAGTTTATCTTATTTTTTATTTGTTTATTTAAATGAAGTCGACCAGTTGCCTGCCCTTCCTCCCATTATCCGTCACCGAGACAAAATGAACAAAGTTCTGTGGTCGACCTTGTAAAGATAAGGATTTGGTCTGTCTGCTGTTTACCTTTGCTCCTGCACGCACTGCCCTTCTCTCCACATTCATGTGTTTGTTTGTTTGTCTATCTAATCTTTTGGGATTTTATTTCTAATGAGGTCGACCAGTTGTCTATTTATTATTTTTTTTTACTACGCATCAAGCTGCGCTGCTTGTCTTTGCTCCTGTGTGCTCGTGCACTCTCGACTTTTCCACTTATTTTCATTTTTGATTTATTTTTGATTTATTTTGTCAATTTAAAAAAAAATACGCATCGTGCTGTGGTGTTTGTGTTTCCTTGAGTGCATTCGCGCGCTCTCGCTTTGTCCACTTTACAATTTTTTTGTTATTATTTATCTATTCCTGAGAGTTTATCTTATTTTTTATTTGTTTATTTAAATGAAGTCGACCAGTTGCCTGCCCTTCCTTCCATTATCCGTCACCGAGACAAACTGAACAAAGTTCTGAGGTCGACCTTGTAAAGATAAGGATTCAGGTCTGTCTGCTGTTTACCTTTGCTCCTGCGCGCACTGCCCTTCTCTCCACATTTATGTGTTTGTTTGTTTGTCTATCTAATCTTTTGGGTTTTTATTTCTAATGAGGTCGACCAGTTGTCTATTTATTATTTTTTTTACTACGCATCAAGCTGCGCTGCTTGCATTTGCTCCGGTGTGCTCGCGCACTCTCGCCTTTTCCACTTATTTTTATTTTTGATTTATTTTTGATTTATTTTGTCAATTTAAAAAAAATACGTATCGTGCTGTGCTGTTTGTGTTTGCTTGAGTGCATTCGCGCGCTCTCGCTTTCTCCACTTTACAATTTTTTGTTATTATTTATCTATTCCTGAGAGTTTATCTTATTTTTTGTTTATTTAAATGAAGTCGACCAGTTGCCTGCCCTTCCTTCCATTATCCGTCACTGAGACAAACTGAACAAAGTTCTGAGGTCGACCTTGTAAAGATAAGGATTCAGGTCTTTCTGCTGTTTACCATTGCTCCTGCGCTCACTGCCCTTCTCTCCACATTTATGTGTTTGTTTGTTTGTCTATCTAATCTTTTGGGTTTTTATTTCTAATGAGGTCGACCAGTTGTCTATTTATTATTTTTTTTACTACGCATCAAGCTGCGCTGCTTGTCTTTGCTCCTGTGTGCTTGCGCACTCGCGCATTTTCCACTTATTTTTATTTTTGATTTATTTTTGATTTATTTTGTCAATTTAAAAAAAAATACGCATCGTGCTGTGCTGTTTGTGTTTGCTTGAGTGCATTAGCGCGCTCTCGCATCTCCTCTTTACAATTTTTTTGTTATTATTTATCTATTCCTGAGAGTTTATCTTATTTTTTATTTGTTTATTTAAATGAAGTCGACCAGTTGCCTGCCCTTCCTTCCATTATCCGTCACCGAGACAAACTGAACAAAGTTCTGAGGTCGACCTTGTAAAGAAAAGGATTCAGGTCTGTCTGCTGTTTACCTTTGCTCCTGCGCGCACTGCCCTTCTCTCCACATTTATGTGTTTGTTTGTTTGTCTATCTAATCTTTTGGGTTTTTATTTCTAATGAGGTCGACCAGTTGTCTATTTATTATTTTTTTTACTACGCATCAAGCTGCACTGCTTGTCTTTGCTCCTGTGTGCTCGCGCAGTCTCGACTTTTCCACTTATTTTTATTTTTGATTTATTTTGTCAATTAAAAAAAAATACGCATCGTGCTGTGCTGTTTGTGTTTGCTTGAGTGCATTCGCGCGCTCTCGCTTTCTCCACTTTACAATTTTTTTGTTATTATTTATCTATTCCTGAGAGTTTATCTTATTTTTTATTTGTTTATTTAAATGAAGTCGACCAGTTGCCTGCCCTTCCTTCCATTATCCGTCACCGAGACAAACTGAACAAAGTTCTGAGGTCGACCTTGTAAAGATAAGGATTCAGGTCTGTCTGCTGTTTACCTTTGCTCCTGCGCGCACTGCCCTTCTCTCCACATTTATGTGTTTGTTTGTTTGTCTATCTAATCTTTTGGGTTTTTATTTCTAATGAGGTCGACCAGTTGACTATTTATTATTTTTTTTACTACGCATCAAGCTGCGCTGCTTCTCTTTGCTCCTGAGTGCTCGCGCACTCTCGCCTTTTCCACTTATTTTTATTTTTGATTTATTTTTGATTTATTTTGTCAATTTTAAAAAAAAATACGCATCGTGCTGTGCTGTTTGTGTTTGCTTGAGTGCATTCGCGCGCTCTCGCTTTCTCCACTTTACAATTTTTTTGTTATTATTTATCTATTCCTGAGAGTTTATCTTATTTTTTATTTGTTTATTTAAATGAAGTCGTCCAGTTGCCTGCCCTTCCTTCCATTATCCGTCACCGAGACAAACTAAACAAAGTTCTGAGGTCGACCTTGTAAAGATTAGGATTCAGGTCTGTCTGCTGTTTACCTTTGCTCCTGCGCGCACTGCCCTTCTCTCCACATTTATGTGTTTGTTTGTTTGTCTATCTAATCTTTTGGGTTTTTATTTCTAATGAGGTCGACCAGTTGTCTATTTATTATTTTTTTTACTACGCATCAAGCTGCGCTGCTTGTCTTTGCTCCTGTGTGCTCGCGCACTCTCGCCTTTTCCACTTATTTTTATTTTTGATTTATTTTTGATTTATTTTTGTCAATTTTAAAAAAAAATACGCATCGTGCTGTGCTGTTTGTGTTTGCTTGAGTGCATTCGCGCGCTCTCGCTTTCTCCACTTTACAATATTTTTGTTAGTATTCATCTATTCCTGAGAGTTTATCTTATTTTTTATTTGTTTATTTAAATGAAGTCGACCAGTTGCCTGCCCTTCCTCCCATTATCCGTCACCGAGACAAAATGAACAAAGTTCTGTGGTCGACCTTGTAAAGATAAGGATTTGGTCTGTCTGCTGTTTACCTTTGCTCCTGCACGCACTGCCCTTCTCTCCACATTCATGTGTTTGTTTGTTTGTCTATCTAATCTTTTGGGATTTTATTTCTAATGAGGTCGACCAGTTGTCTATTTATTATTTTTTTTACTACGCATCAAGCTGCGCTGCTTGTCTTTGCTCCAGTGTGCTCGTGCACTCTCGACTTTTCCACTTATTTTCATTTTTGATTTATTTTTGATTTATTTTGTCAATTTAAAAAAAAATACGCATCGTGCTGTGGTGTTTGTGTTTCCTTGAGTGCATTCGCGCGCTCTCGCTTTGTCCGCTTTACAATTTTTTTGTTATTATTTATCTATTCCTGAGAGTTTATCTTATTTTTTATTTGTTTATTTAAATGAAGTCGACCAGTTGCCTGCCCTTCCTTCCATTATCCGTCACCGAGACAAACTGAACAAAGTTCTGAGGTCGACCTTGTAAAGATAAGGATTCAGGTCTGTCTGCTGTTTACCTTTGCTCCTGCGCGCACTGCCCTTCTCTCCACATTTATGTGTTTGTTTGTTTGTCTATCTAATCTTTTGGGTTTTTATTTCTAATGAGGTCGACCAGTTGTCTATTTATTATTTTTTTTAATACGCATCAAGCTGCGCTGCTTGCATTTGCTCCGGTGTGCTCGCGCACTCTCGCCTTTTCCACTTATTTTTATTTTTGATTTATTTTTGATTTATTTTGTCAATTTAAAAAAAATACGCATCGTGCTGTGCTGTTTGTGTTTGCTTGAGTGCATTCGCGCGCTCTCGCTTTCTCCACTTTACAATTTTTTGTTATTATTTATCTATTCCTGAGAGTTTATCTTATTTTTTATTTGTTTATTTAAATGAACTCGACCAGTTGCCTGCCCTTCCTTCCATTATCCGTCACCGAGACAAACTGAACAAAGTTCTGAGGTCGACCTTGTAAAGATAAGGATTCAGGTCTGTCTTCTGTTTACCTTTGCTCCTGCGCGCACTGCCCTTCTCTCCACATTTATGTGTTTGTTTGTTTGTCTATCTAATCTTTTGGGTTTTTATTTCTAATGAGGTCGACCAGTTGTCTATTTATTATTTTTTTTACTACGCATCAAGCTGCGCTGCTTGTCTTTGCTCCTGTGTGCTCGCGCACTCTCTACTTTTCCACTTATTTTCATTTTTGATTTATTTTTGATTTATTTTGTCAATTAAAAAAAAATACGCATCGTGCTGTGCTGTTTGTGTTTGCTTGAGTGCATTCGCGCGCTCTCGCTTTCTCCACTTTACAATATTTTTGTTAGTATTCATCTATTCCTGAGAGTTTATCTTATTTTTTATTTGTTTATTTAAATGAAGTCGACCAGTTGCCTGCCCTTCCTCCCATTATCCGTCACCGAGACAAAATGAACAAAGTTCTGTGGTCGACCTTGTAAAGATAAGGATTTGGTCTGTCTGCTGTTTACCTTTGCTCCTGCACGCACTGCCCTTCTCTCCACATTCATGTGTTTGTTTGTTTGTCTATCTAATCTTTTGGGATTTTATTTCTAATGAGGTCGACCAGTTGTCTATTTATTATTTTTTTTACTACGCATCAAGCTGCGCTGCTTGTCTTTGCTCCTGTGTGCTCGCGCACTCTCGCCTTTTCCACTTATTTTAATTTTTGATTTATTTTGTCAATTTAAAAAAAAAAGCATCGTGCTGTGCTATTTGTGTTTGCTTGAGTGCATTCGCGCGCTCTCGCTTTCTCCACTTTACAATTTTTTTGTTATTATTTATCTATTCCTGAGAGTTTATCTTATTTTTTATTTGTTTATTTAAATGAAGTCGACCAGTTGCCTGACCTTCCTTCCATTATCCGTCACCGAGACAAACTGAACAAAGTTCTGAAGTCGACCTTGTAAAGATAAGGATTCAGGTCTGTCTGCTGTTTACCTTTGCTCCTGCACGCACTGCCCTTCTCTACACATTTATGTGTTTGTTTGTTTGTCTATCTTATCTTTTGGGTTTTTATTTCTAATGAGGTCGACCAGTTGTCTATTTATTTTTTTTTTACTACGCATCAAGCTGCGCTGCTTGTCTTTGCTCCTGTGTGCTCGCGCACTCTCGCCTTTTCCACTTATTTATATTTTTGATTTATTTTTGATTTATTTTGTCAATTTAAAAAAAATACGCATCGTGCTGTGCTGTTTGTGTTTGCTTGAGTGCATTCGCGCGCTCTCGCTTTCTCCACTTTACAATTTTTTTGTTATTATTTATCTATTCCTGAGAGTTTATCTTATTTTTTATTTGTTTATTTAAATGAAGTCGACCAGTTGCCTGCCCTTCCTTCCATTATCCGTCACCGAGACACACTGAACAAAGTTCTGAGGTCGACCTTGTAAAGATAAGGATTCAGGTCTGTCTGCTGTTTACCTTTGCTCCTGCGCACACTGCCCTTCTCTCCACATTTATGTGTTTGTTTGTTTGTCTATCTAATCTTTTGGGTTTTTATTTCTAATCAGGTCGACCAGTTGTCTATTTATTATTTTTTTTACTAGGCATCAAGCTGCGCTGCTTGTCTTTGCTCCTGTGTGCTCGCGCACTCTCGCCTTTTCCACTTATTTTTATTTTTGATTTATTTTTGATTTATTTTGTCAATTTAAAAAAAAATACGCATCGTGCTGTGCTGTTTGTGTTTGCTTGAGTGCATTCGCGCGCTCTCGCTTTCTCCACTTTACAATTTTTTTGTTATTATTTATCTATTCCTGAGAGTTTATCTTATTTTTTATTTGTTTATTTAAATGAAGTCGACCAGTTGCCTGCCCTTCCTTCCATTATCCGTCACCGAGACAAACTGAACAAAGTTCTGAGGTCGACCTTGTAAAGATAAGGATTCAGGTCTGTCTGCTGTTTACCTTTGCTCCTGCGCGCACTGCCCTTCTCTCCACATTTATGTGTTTGTTTGTTTGTCTATCTAATCTTTTGGGTTTTTATTTCTAATGAGGTCGACCAGTTGTCTATTTATTATTTTTTTTACTACGCATCAAGCTGCGCTGCTTGTCTTTGCTCCTGTGTGCTCGCGCACTCTCGCCTTTTCCACTTATTTTTATTTTTGATTTATTTTTTATTTATTTTGTCAATTTAAAAAAAATACGCATCGTGCTGTGCTCTTTGTGTTTGCTTGAGTGCATTCGCGCCCTCTTGCTTTCTCCACTTTACAATTTTTTTGTTATTATTTATCTATTCCTGAGAGTTTATCTTATTTTTTATTTGTTTATTTAAATGAAGTCGACCAGTTGCCTGCCCTTCCTTCCATTATCCGTCACCGAGACAAACTGAACAAAGTTCTGAGGTCGACCTTGTAAATATAAGGATTCAGGTCTGTCTGCTGTTTACCTTTGCTCCTGCGCGCACTGCCCTTCTCTCCACATTTATGTGTTTGTTTGTTTGTCTATCTATTCTTTTGGGATTTATTTCTAATGAGGTCGACCAGTTGTCTATGTATTATTTTTTTTACTATGCATCAAGCTGCGCTGCTTGTCTTTGCTCCTGTGTGCTCGCGCACTCTCGCCTTTTCCACTTATTTTTATTTTTGATTTATTTATGATTTATTTTGTCAATTTAAAAAAAATACGCATCGTGCTGTGCTGTTTGTGTTTGCTTGAGTGCATTCGCGCGCTCTCGCTTTCTCCACTTTACAATTTTTTTGTTATTATTTATCTATTCCTGAGAGTTTATCTTATTTTTTATTTGTTTATTTAAATGAAGTCGACCAGTTGCCTGCCCTTCCTTCCATTATCCGTCACCGAGACAAACTGAACAAAGTTCTGAGGTCGACCTTGTAAAGATAAGGATTCAGGTCTGTCTGCTGTTTACCTTTGCTCCTGCGCGCACTGCCCTTCTCTCCACATTTATGTGTTTGTTTGTTTGTCTATCTAATCTTTTGGGTTTTTATTTCTAATGAGGTCGACCAGTTGTCTATTTATTATTTTTTTTACTATGCATCAAGCTGCGCTGCTTGTCTTTGCTCCTGTGTGCTCGCGCACTCTCGCCTTTTCCACTTATTTTTATTTTTGATTTATTTTTGATTTATTTTGTCAATTTAAAAAAAAATACGCATCGTGCTGTGCTGTTTGTGTTTGCTTGAGTGCATTCGCGTGCTCTCGCTTTCTGCACTTTACAATTTTTTTGTTATTATTTATCTATTCCTGAGAGTTTATCTTATTTTTTATTTGTTTATTTAAATGAAGTCGACCAGTTGCCTGCCCTTCCTTCCATTATCCGTCACCGAGACAAACTGAACAAAATTCTGAGGTCGACCTTGTAAATATAAGGATTCAGGTCTGTCTGCTGTTTACCTTTGCTCCTGCGCGCACTGCCCTTCTCTCCATATTTATGTGTTTGTTTGTTTGTCTATCTAATCTTTTGGGTTTTTATTTCTAATGAGGTCGACCCGTTGTCTATTTATTATTTTTTTTACTACGCATCAAGCTGCGCTGCTTGTCTTTGCTCCTGTGTGCTCGCGCACTCTCGCCTTTTCCACTTATTTTTATTTTTGATTTATTTTTGATTTATTTTGTCAATTAAAAAAAAATACGCATCGTGCTGTGCTGTTTGTGTTTGCTTGAGTGCATTCGCGCGCTCTCGCTTTCTCCACTTTACAATTTTTTTGTTATTATTTATCTATTCCTGAGAGTTTATCTTATTTTTTATTTGTTTATTTAAATGAAGTCGACCAGTTGCCTGCCCTTCCTTCCATTATCCGTCACCGAGACAAACTGAACAAAGTTCTGAGGTCGACCTTGTAAAGATAAGGATTCAGGTCTGTCTGCTGTTTACCTTTGCTCCTGCGCGCACTGCCCTTCTCTCCACATTTATGTGTTTGTTTGTTTGTCTATCTAATCTTTTGGGTTTTTATTTCTAATGAGGTCGACCAGTTGACTATTTATTATTTTTTTTACTACGCATCAAGCTGCGCTGCTTCTCTTTGCTCCTGAGTGCTCGCGCACTCTCGCCTTTTCCACTTATTTTTATTTTTGATTTATTTTTGATTTATTTTGTCAATTTTAAAAAAAAATACGCATCGTGCTGTGCTGTTTGTGTTTGCTTGAGTGCATTCGCGCGCTCTCGCTTTCTCCACTTTACAATTTTTTTGTTATTATTTATCTATTCCTGAGAGTTTATCTTATTTTTTATTTGTTTATTTAAATGAAGTCGTCCAGTTGCCTGCCCTTCCTTCCATTATCCGTCACCGAGACAAACTAAACAAAGTTCTGAGGTCGACCTTGTAAAGATAAGGATTCAGGTCTGTCTGCTGTTTACCTTTGCTCCTGCGCGCACTGCCCTTCTCTCCACATTTATGTGTTTGTTTGTTTGTCTATCTAATCTTTTGGGTTTTTATTTCTAATGAGGTCGACCAGTTGTCTATTTATTATTTTTTTTACTACGCATCAAGCTGCGCTGCTTGTCTTTGCTCCTGTGTGCTCGCGCACTCTCGCCTTTTCCACTTATTTTTATTTTTGATTTATTTTTGATTTATTTTTGTCAATTTTAAAAAAAAATACGCATCGTGCTGTGCTGTTTGTGTTTGCTTGAGTGCATTCGCGCGCTCTCGCTTTCTCCACTTTACAATATTTTTGTTAGTATTCATCTATTCCTGAGAGTTTATCTTATTTTTTATTTGTTTATTTAAATGAAGTCGACCAGTTGCCTGCCCTTCCTCCCATTATCCGTCACCGAGACAAAATGAACAAAGTTCTGTGGTCGACCTTGTAAAGATAAGGATTTGGTCTGTCTGCTGTTTACCTTTGCTCCTGCACGCACTGCCCTTCTCTCCACATTCATGTGTTTGTTTGTTTGTCTATCTAATCTTTTGGGATTTTATTTCTAATGAGGTCGACCAGTTGTCTATTTATTATTTTTTTTTACTACGCATCAAGCTGCGCTGCTTGTCTTTGCTCCTGTGTGCTCGTGCACTCTCGACTTTTCCACTTATTTTCATTTTTGATTTATTTTTGATTTATTTTGTCAATTTAAAAAAAAATACGCATCGTGCTGTGGTGTTTGTGTTTCCTTGAGTGCATTCGCGCGCTCTCGCTTTGTCCACTTTACAATTTTTTTGTTATTATTTATCTATTCCTGAGAGTTTATCTTATTTTTTATTTGTTTATTTAAATGAAGTCGACCAGTTGCCTGCCCTTCCTTCCATTATCCGTCACCGAGACAAACTGAACAAAGTTCTGAGGTCGACCTTGTAAAGATAAGGATTCAGGTCTGTCTGCTGTTTACCTTTGCTCCTGCGCGCACTGCCCTTCTCTCCACATTTATGTGTTTGTTTGTTTGTCTATCTAATCTTTTGGGTTTTTATTTCTAATGAGGTCGACCAGTTGTCTATTTATTATTTTTTTTACTACGCATCAAGCTGCGCTGCTTGCATTTGCTCCGGTGTGCTCGCGCACTCTCGCCTTTTCCACTTATTTTTATTTTTGATTTATTTTTGATTTATTTTGTCAATTTAAAAAAAATACGTATCGTGCTGTGCTGTTTGTGTTTGCTTGAGTGCATTCGCGCGCTCTCGCTTTCTCCACTTTACAATTTTTTGTTATTATTTATCTATTCCTGAGAGTTTATCTTATTTTTTGTTTATTTAAATGAAGTCGACCAGTTGCCTGCCCTTCCTTCCATTATCCGTCACTGAGACAAACTGAACAAAGTTCTGAGGTCGACCTTGTAAAGATAAGGATTCAGGTCTTTCTGCTGTTTACCATTGCTCCTGCGCTCACTGCCCTTCTCTCCACATTTATGTGTTTGTTTGTTTGTCTATCTAATCTTTTGGGTTTTTATTTCTAATGAGGTCGACCAGTTGTCTATTTATTATTTTTTTTACTACGCATCAAGCTGCGCTGCTTGTCTTTGCTCCTGTGTGCTTGCGCACTCGCGCATTTTCCACTTATTTTTATTTTTGATTTATTTTTGATTTATTTTGTCAATTTAAAAAAAAATACGCATCGTGCTGTGCTGTTTGTGTTTGCTTGAGTGCATTAGCGCGCTCTCGCATCTCCTCTTTACAATTTTTTTGTTATTATTTATCTATTCCTGAGAGTTTATCTTATTTTTTATTTGTTTATTTAAATGAAGTCGACCAGTTGCCTGCCCTTCCTTCCATTATCCGTCACCGAGACAAACTGAACAAAGTTCTGAGGTCGACCTTGTAAAGAAAAGGATTCAGGTCTGTCTGCTGTTTACCTTTGCTCCTGCGCGCACTGCCCTTCTCTCCACATTTATGTGTTTGTTTGTTTGTCTATCTAATCTTTTGGGTTTTTATTTCTAATGAGGTCGACCAGTTGTCTATTTATTATTTTTTTTACTACGCATCAAGCTGCACTGCTTGTCTTTGCTCCTGTGTGCTCGCGCAGTCTCGACTTTTCCACTTATTTTTATTTTTGATTTATTTTGTCAATTAAAAAAAAATACGCATCGTGCTGTGCTGTTTGTGTTTGCTTGAGTGCATTCGCGCGCTCTCGCTTTCTCCACTTTACAATTTTTTTGTTATTATTTATCTATTCCTGAGAGTTTATCTTATTTTTTATTTGTTTATTTAAATGAAGTCGACCAGTTGCCTGCCCTTCCTTCCATTATCCGTCACCGAGACAAACTGAACAAAGTTCTGAGGTCGACCTTGTAAAGATAAGGATTCAGGTCTGTCTGCTGTTTACCTTTGCTCCTGCGCGCACTGCCCTTCTCTCCACATTTATGTGTTTGTTTGTTTGTCTATCTAATCTTTTGGGTTTTTATTTCTAATGAGGTCGACCAGTTGACTATTTATTATTTTTTTTACTACGCATCAAGCTGCGCTGCTTCTCTTTGCTCCTGAGTGCTCGCGCACTCTCGCCTTTTCCACTTATTTTTATTTTTGATTTATTTTTGATTTATTTTGTCAATTTTAAAAAAAAATACGCATCGTGCTGTGCTGTTTGTGTTTGCTTGAGTGCATTCGCGCGCTCTCGCTTTCTCCACTTTACAATTTTTTTGTTATTATTTATCTATTCCTGAGAGTTTATCTTATTTTTTATTTGTTTATTTAAATGAAGTCGTCCAGTTGCCTGCCCTTCCTTCCATTATCCGTCACCGAGACAAACTAAACAAAGTTCTGAGGTCGACCTTGTAAAGATTAGGATTCAGGTCTGTCTGCTGTTTACCTTTGCTCCTGCGCGCACTGCCCTTCTCTCCACATTTATGTGTTTGTTTGTTTGTCTATCTAATCTTTTGGGTTTTTATTTCTAATGAGGTCGACCAGTTGTCTATTTATTATTTTTTTTACTACGCATCAAGCTGCGCTGCTTGTCTTTGCTCCTGTGTGCTCGCGCACTCTCGCCTTTTCCACTTATTTTTATTTTTGATTTATTTTTGATTTATTTTTGTCAATTTTAAAAAAAAATACGCATCGTGCTGTGCTGTTTGTGTTTGCTTGAGTGCATTCGCGCGCTCTCGCTTTCTCCACTTTACAATATTTTTGTTAGTATTCATCTATTCCTGAGAGTTTATCTTATTTTTTATTTGTTTATTTAAATGAAGTCGACCAGTTGCCTGCCCTTCCTCCCATTATCCGTCACCGAGACAAAATGAACAAAGTTCTGTGGTCGACCTTGTAAAGATAAGGATTTGGTCTGTCTGCTGTTTACCTTTGCTCCTGCACGCACTGCCCTTCTCTCCACATTCATGTGTTTGTTTGTTTGTCTATCTAATCTTTTGGGATTTTATTTCTAATGAGGTCGACCAGTTGTCTATTTATTATTTTTTTTACTACGCATCAAGCTGCGCTGCTTGTCTTTGCTCCAGTGTGCTCGTGCACTCTCGACTTTTCCACTTATTTTCATTTTTGATTTATTTTTGATTTATTTTGTCAATTTAAAAAAAAATACGCATCGTGCTGTGGTGTTTGTGTTTCCTTGAGTGCATTCGCTCGCTCTCGCTTTGTCCACTTTACAATTTTTTTGTTATTATTTATCTATTCCTGAGAGTTTATCTTATTTTTTATTTGTTTATTTAAATGAAGTCGACCAGTTGCCTGCCCTTCCTTCCATTATCCGTCACCGAGACAAACTGAACAAAGTTCTGAGGTCGACCTTGTAAAGATAAGGATTCAGGTCTGTCTGCTGTTTACCTTTGCTCCTGCGCGCACTGCCCTTCTCTCCACATTTATGTGTTTGTTTGTTTGTCTATCTAATCTTTTGGGTTTTTATTTCTAATGAGGTCGACCAGTTGTCTATTTATTATTTTTTTTAATACGCATCAAGCTGCGCTGCTTGCATTTGCTCCGGTGTGCTCGCGCACTCTCGCCTTTTCCACTTATTTTTATTTTTGATTTATTTTTGATTTATTTTGTCAATTTAAAAAAAAATACGCATCGTGCTGTGCTGTTTGTGTTTGCTTGAGTGCATTCGCGCGCTCTCGCTTTCTCCACTTTACAATTTTTTGTTATTATTTATCTATTCCTGAGAGTTTATCTTATTTTTTATTTGTTTATTTAAATGAACTCGACCAGTTGCCTGCCCTTCCTTCCATTATCCGTCACCGAGACAAACTGAACAAAGTTCTGAGGTCGACCTTGTAAAGATAAGGATTCAGGTCTGTCTTCTGTTTACCTTTGCTCCTGCGCGCACTGCCCTTCTCTCCACATTTATGTGTTTGTTTGTTTGTCTATCTAATCTTTTGGGTTTTTATTTCTAATGAGGTCGACCAGTTGTCTATTTATTATTTTTTTTACTACGCATCAAGCTGCGCTGCTTGTCTTTGCTCCTGTGTGCTCGCGCACTCTCTACTTTTCCACTTATTTTCATTTTTGATTTATTTTTGATTTATTTTGTCAATTAAAAAAAAATACGCATCGTGCTGTGCTGTTTGTGTTTGCTTGAGTGCATTCGCGCGCTCTCGCTTTCTCCACTTTACAATATTTTTGTTAGTATTCATCTATTCCTGAGAGTTTATCTTATTTTTTATTTGTTTATTTAAATGAAGTCGACCAGTTGCCTGCCCTTCCTCCCATTATCCGTCACCGAGACAAAATGAACAAAGTTCTGTGGTCGACCTTGTAAAGATAAGGATTTGGTCTGTCTGCTGTTTACCTTTGCTCCTGCACGCACTGCCCTTCTCTCCACATTCATGTGTTTGTTTGTTTGTCTATCTAATCTTTTGGGATTTTATTTCTAATGAGGTCGACCAGTTGTCTATTTATTATTTTTTTTACTACGCATCAAGCTGCGCTGCTTGTCTTTGCTCCTGTGTGCTCGTGCACTCTCGACTTTTCCACTTATTTTCATTTTTGATTTATTTTTGATTTATTTTGTCAATTTAAAAAAAAATACTCATCGTGCTGTGGTGTTTGTGTTTCCTTGAGTGCATTCGCGCGCTCTCGCTTTCTCCACTTTACAATTTTTTTGTTATTATTTATCTATTCCTGAGAGTTTATCTTATTTTTTATTTGTTTATTTAAATGAAGTCGACCAGTTGCCTGCCCTTCCTTCCATTATCCGTCACCGAGACAAACTGAACAAAGTTCTGAGGTCGACCTTGTAAAGATAAGGATTCAGGTCTGTCTGCTGTTTACCTTTGCTCCTGCGCGCACTGCCCTTCTCTCCACATTTATGTGTTTGTTTGTCTATCTAATCTTTTGGGTTTTTATTTCTAATGAGGTCGACCAGTTGTCTATTTATTATTTTTTTTACTACGCATCAAGCTGCGCTGCTTGTCTTTGCTCCTGTGTGCTCGCGCACTCTCGCCTTTTCCACTTATTTTTATTTTTGATTTATTTTTGATTTATTTTGTCAATTTTAAAAAAAAATACGCATCGTGCTGTGCTGTTTGTGTTTGCTTGAGTGCATTCGCGCGCTCTCGCTTTCTCCACTTTACAATTTTTTTGTTATTATTTATCTATTCCTGAGAGTTTATCTTATTTTTTATTTGTTTATTTAAATGAAGTCGACCAGTTGCCTGCCCTTCCTTCCATAATCCGTCACCGAGACAAACTTAACAAAGTTCTGAGGTCGTCCTTGTAAAGATAAGGATTCAGGTCTTTCTGCTGTTTACCTTTGCTCCTGGGCGCACTGCCCTTCTCTCCACATTTATGTGTTTGTTTGTTTGTCTATCTAATCTTTTGGGTTTTTATTTCTAGTGAGGTCGACCAGTTGTCTATTTATTATTTTTTTTACTACGCATCAAGCAGCGCTGCTTGTCTTTGCTCCTGTGTGCTCGCGCACTCTCGCCTTTTCCACTTATTTTTATTTTTGATTTATTTTTGATTTATTTTGTCAATTTAAAAAAAATACGCATCGTGCTGTGCTGTTTGTGTTTGCTTGAGTGCATTCGCGCGCTCTCGCTTTCTCCACTTTACAATTTTTTGTTATTATTTATCTATTCCTGAGATTTTATCTTATTTTTTGTTTATTTAAATGAAGTCGACCTGTTGCCTGCCCTTCCTTCCATTATCCGTCACCGAGACAAACTGAACAAAGTTCTGAAGTCGACCTTGTAAAGATAAGGATTCAGGTCTGTCTGCTGTTTACCTTTGCCCCTGCACGCACTGCCCTTCTCTCCACATTTATGTGTTTGTTTGTTTGTCTATCTTATCTTTTGGGTTTTTATTTCTAATGAGGTCGACCAGTTGTCTATTTATTATTTTTTTTACTACGCATCAAGCTGCGCTGCTTGTCTTTGCTCCTGTGTGCTCGCGCACTCTCGCCTTTTCCACTTATTTTTATTTTTGATTTATTTTTGATTTATTTTGTCAATTTAAAAAAAATACGCATCGTGCTGTGCTGTTTGTGTTTGCTTGAGTGCATTCGCGCGCTCTCGCTTTCTCCACTTTACAATTTTTTTGTTATTATTTATCTATTCCTGAGAGTTTATCTTATTTTTTATTTGTTTATTTAAATGAAGTCGACCAGTTGCCTGCCCTTCCTTCCATTATCTGTCACCGAGACACACTGAACAAAGTTCTGAGGTCGACCTTGTAAAGATAAGGATTCAGGTCTGTCTGCTGTTTACCTTTGCTCCTGCGCACACTGCCCTTCTCTCCACATTTGTGTTTGTTTGTTTGTCTATCTAATCTTTTGGGTTTTTATTTCTAATCAGGTCGACCAGTTGTCTATTTATTATTTTTTTTACTACGCATCAAGCTGCGCTGCTTGTCTTTGCTCCTGTGTGCTCGCGCACTCTCGCCTTTTCCACTTATTTTTATTTTTGATTTATTTTTGATTTATTTTGTCAATTTAAAAAGAAATACGCATCGTGCTGTGCTGTTTGTGTTTGATTGAGTGCATTCGCGCGCTCTCGCTTTCTCCACTTTACAATTTTTTTGTTATTATTTATCTATTCCTGAGAGTTTATCTTATTTTTTGTTTATTTAAATGAAGTCGACCAGTTGCCTGCCCTTCCTTCCATTATCCGTCACTGAGACAAACTGAACAAAGTTCTGAGGTCGACCTTGTAAAGATAAGGATTCAGGTCTGTCTGCTGTTTACATTTGCTCCTGCGCGCACTGCCCTTCTCTCCACATTTATGTGTTTGTTTGTTTGTCTATCTAATCTTTTCGGTTTTTATTAATAATGAGGTCGACCAGTTTTCTATTTATTATTTTTTTTACTACGCATCAAGCTGCGCTGCTTGTCTTTGCTCCTGTGTGCTCGCGCACTCTCGCCTTTTCCACTTATTTTTATTTTTGATTTATTTTTGATTTATTTTGTCAATTTAAAAAAAAATACGCATCGTGCTGTGCTGTTTGTGTTTGCTTGAGTGCATTCGCGCGCTCCCGCTTTCTGCATTTTACAATTTTTTGTTATTATTTATCTATTCCTGAGAGTTTATCTTATTTTTTATTTGTTTATTTAAATGAAGTTGACCAGTTGCCTGCCCTTCCTTCCATTATACGTCACCGAGACAAACTGAACAAAGTTCTGAGGTCGACCTTGTAAAGATAAGGATTCAGGTCTTTCTGCTGTTTACCATTGCTCCTGCGCTCACTGCCCTTCTCTCCACATTTATGTGTTTGTTTGTTTGTCTATCTAATCTTTTGGGTTTTTATTTCTAATGAGGTCGACTAGTTGTCTATTTATTATTTTTTTTACTACGCATCAAGCTGCGCTGCTTGTCTTTGCTCCTGTGTGCTCGCGCAGTCTCGACTTTTCCACTTATTTTTATTTTTGATTTATTTTGTCAATTAAAAAAAAATACGCATCGTGCTGTGCTGTTTGTGTTTGCTTGAGTGCATTCGCGCGCTCTCGCTTTCTCCACTTTACAATATTTTTGTTAGTATTCATCTATTCCTGAGAGTTTATCTTATTTTTTATTTGTTTATTTAAATGAAGTCGACCAGTTGCCTGCCCTTCCTCCCATTATCCGTCACCGAGACAAAATGAACAAAGTTCTGTGGTCGACCTTGTAAAGATAAGGATTTGGTCTGTCTGCTGTTTACCTTTGCTCCTGCACGCACTGCCCTTCTCTCCACATTCATGTGTTTGTTTGTTTGTCTATCTAATCTTTTGGGATTTTATTTCTAATGAGGTCGACCAGTTGTCTATTTATTATTTTTTTTACTACGCATCAAGCTGCGCTGCTTGTCTTTGCTCCTGTGTGCTCGTGCACTCTCGACTTTTCCACTTATTTTCATTTTTGATTTATTTTTGATTTATTTTGTCAATTTAAAAAAAAATACTCATCGTGCTGTGGTGTTTGTGTTTCCTTGAGTGCATTCGCGCGCTCTCGCTTTCTCCACTTTACAATTTTTTTGTTATTATTTATCTATTCCTGAGAGTTTATCTTATTTTTTATTTGTTTATTTAAATGAAGTCGACCAGTTGCCTGCCCTTCCTTCCATTATCCGTCACCAAGACAAACTGAACAAAGTTCTGAGGTTGACCTTGTAAAGATAAGGATTCAGGTCTGTCTGCTGTTTACCTTTGCTCCTGCGCACACTGCCCTTCTCTCCACATTTATGTGTTTGTTTGTTTGTCTATCTAATCTTTTGGGTTTTTATTTCTAATGAGGTCGACCAGTTGTCTATTTATTATTTTTTTTACTACGCATCAAGCTGCGCTGCTTGTCTTTGCTCCTGTGTGCTCGCGTACTCTCGCCTTTTCCACTTATTTTTATTTTTGATTTGTTTTTGATTTATTTTGTCAATTTTAAAAAAAAATACGCATCGTGCTGTGCTGTTTGTGTTTGCTTGAGTGCATTCGCGCGCTCTCGCTTTCTCCACTTTACAATTTTTTTGTTATTATTTATCTATTTCAGAGAGTTTATCTTATTTTTTATTTGTTTATTTAAATGAAGTCGTCCAGTTGCCTGCCCTTCCTTCCATTATCCGTCACCGAGACAAACTGAACAAAGTTCTGAGGTCGACCTTGTCAAGATAAGGATTCAGGTCTGTCTGCTGTTTACCTTTGCTCCTGCACGCACTGCCCTTCTCTCCACATTCATGTGTTTGTTTGTTGGTCTATCTAATCTTTTGGGTTTTTATTTCTAATGAGGTCGACCAGTTGTCTATTTATTATTTTTTTTAATACGCATCAAGCTGCGCTGCTTGTCTTTGCTCCTGTGTGCTCGCGCACTCTCTACTTTTCCACTTATTTTCATTTTTGATTTATTTTTGATTTATTTTGTCAATTTAAAAAAAATACGCATCGTGCTGTGCTGTTTGTGTTTGCTTGAGTGCATTCGCGCGCTCTCGCTTTCTCCACTTTACAATTTTTTTGTTATTATTTATCTATTCCTGAGAGTTTATCTTATTTTTTTTGTTTATTTAAATGAAGTCGACCAGTTGCCTGCCCTTCCTTCCATTATCCGTCACCGAGACAAACTGAACAAAGTTCTGAGGTCGACCTTGTAAAGATAAGGATTCAGGTCTGTCTGCTGTTTACATTTGCTCCTGCGCGCACTGCCCTTCTCTCCACATTTATGTGTTTGTTTGTTTGTCTATCTAATCTTTTGGGTTTTTATTTCTAATGAGTTCGACCAGTTGTCTATTTATTATGTTTTTTACTACGCATCAAGATGCGCTGCTTGTATTTGCTCCTGTGTGCTCGCGCACTCTCGCCTTTTCCACTTATTTTTATTTTTGATTTATTTTTGATTTATTTTGTCAATTTAAAAAAAAATACGCATCGTGCTGTGCTGTTTGTGTTTGCTTGAGTGCATTCGCGCGCTCTCGCTTTCTCCACTTTACAATTTTTTGTTATTATTTATCTATTCCTGAGAGTTTATCTTATATTTTATTTGTTTATTTCAATGAAGTCGACCAGTTGCCTGCCCTTCCTTCCATTATCCGTCACCGAGACAAACTGAACAAAGTTCTGAGGTCGACCTTGTAAAGATAAGGATTCAGGTCTGTCTGCTGTTTACCTTTGCTCCTGCGCGCACTGCCCTTCTCTCCACATTTATGTGTTTGTTTGTTTGTCTATCTAATCTTTTGGGTTTTTATTTCTAATCGGTCGACCAGTTGTCTATTTATTATTTTCTTTACTACGCATCAAGCTGCGCTGCTTGTCTTTGCTCCTGTGTGCTCGCGCACTCTCGCCTTTTCCACTTATTTTTATTTTTGATTTATTTTTGATTTATTTTGTCAATTTTAAAAAAAAATACGCATCGTGCTGTGCTGTTTGTGTTTGCTTGAGTGCATTCGCGTGCTCTCGTTTTCTCCACTTTACAATTTTTTTGTTATTATTTATCTATGCCTGAGAGTTTATCTTATTTTTTATTTGTTTATTTAAATGAATTCGACCAGTTGCCTGCCCTTCCTTCCATTATCCGTCAACGAGACAAACTGAACAAAGTTCTGAGGTCGACCTTGTAAAGATAAGGATTCAGGTCTGTCTGCTGTTTACCTTTGCTCCTGCGCGCACTGCCCTTCTCTCCACATTTATGTGTTTGTTTGTTTGTCTATCTCATCTTTTGTGTTTTTATTTCTAATGAGGTCGACCAGTTGTCTATTTATTATTTTTTTTACTACGCATCAAGCTGCGCTGCTTGTCTTTGCTCCTGTGTGCTCGCGCACTCTCGCCTTTTCCACTTATTTTTATTTTTGATTTATTTTTGATTTATTTTGTCAATTTTAAAAAAAAATACGCATCGTGCTGTGCTGTTTGTGTTTGCTTGAGTGCATTCGCGCGCTCTCGCTTTCTCCACTTTACAATTTTTTTGTTATTATTTATCTATTCCTGAGAGTTTATCTTATTTTTTATTTGTTTATTTAAATGAAGTTGACCAGTTGCCTACCTTTCCTTCCATTATCCGTCACCGAGACAAACTGAACAAAGTTCTGAGGTCGACCTTGTAAAGATAAGGATTCAGGTCTGTCTGCTGTTTACCTTTGCTCCTGCGCGCACTGCCCTTCTGTCCACATTTATGTGTTTGTTTGTTTGTCTATCTCATCTTTTGGGTTTTTATTTCTAATGAGGTAGACCAGTTGTCTATTTATTATTTTTTTTACTACGCATCAAGCTGCGCTGCTTGTCTTTGCTCCTGTGTGCTCGCGCACTCTCGCCTTTTCCACTTATTTTTATTTTTGATTTATTTTTGATTTATTTTGTCAATTTAAAAAAAAAATACGCATCGTGCTGTGCTGTTTGTGTTTGCTTGAGTGCATTTGCGCGCTCTCGCTTTCTCTACTTTACAATTTTTTTGTTATTATTTATCTATTCCTGAGAGTTTATGTTATTTTTTATTTGTTTATTTAAATGAAGTCGACCAGTTGCCTGCCCTTCCTTCCATTATCCGTCACCGAGACAAACTGAACAAAGTTCTAAGGTCGACCTTGTAAAGATAAGGATTCAGGTCTGTCTGCTGTTTACCTTTGCTCCTGCGCGCACTGTCCTTCTCTCCACATTTATGTGTTAGTTTGCTTGTCTATCTAATCTTTTGGGTTTTTATTTCTAATGAGGTCCACCAGTTGTCTATTTTTTTTTTTTACTACGCATCAAGCTGCGCTGCTTGTCTTTGCTCCTGTGTGCTCGCGCACTCTCGCCTTTTCCACTTATTTTTATTTTTGATTTATTTTTGATTTATTTTGTCAATTTAAAAAAAAATACGCATCGTGCTGTGTTGTTGTGTTTGCTTGAGTGCATTCGCGCGCTCTCGCTTTCTCCACTTTACAATTTTTTTGTTATTATTTATCTATTCCTGAGAGTTTATCTTATTTTTTATTTGTTTATTTAAATGAAGTCGACCAGTTGCCTGCCCTTCCTTCCATTATCCGTCACCGAGACAAACTGAACAAAGTTCTGAGGTTGACCTTGTAAAGATAAGGATTCAGGTCTGTCTGCTGTTTACCTTTGCTCCTGCGCACACTGCCCTTCTCTCCACATTTATGTGTTTGTTTGTTTGTCTATCTAATCTTTTGGGTTTTTATTTCTAATGAGGTCGACCAGTTGTCTATTTATTATTTTTTTTACTACGCATCAAGCTGCGCTGCTTGTCTTTGCTCCTGTGTGCTCGCGTACTCTCGCCTTTTCCACTTATTTTTATTTTTGATTTGTTTTTGATTTATTTTGTCAATTTTAAAAAAAAATACGCATCGTGCTGTGCTGTTTGTGTTTGCTTGAGTGCATTCGCGCGCTCTCGCTTTCTCCACTTTACAATTTTTTTGTTATTATTTATCTATTTCTGAGAGTTTATCTTATTTTTTATTTGTTTATTTAAATGAAGTCGTCCAGCTGCCTGCCCTTCCTTCCATTATCCGTCACCGAGACAAACTGAACAAAGTTCTGAGGTCGACCTTGTCAAGATAAGGATTCAGGTCTGTCTGCTGTTTACCTTTGCTCCTGCACGCACTGCCCTTCTCTCCACATTCATGTGTTTGTTTGTTGGTCTATCTAATCTTTTGGGTTTTTATTTCTAATGAGGTCGACCAGTTGTCTATTTATTATTTTTTTTAATACGCATCAAGCTGCGCTGGTTGTCTTTGCTCCTGTGTGCTCGCGCACTCTCGACTTTTCCACTTATTTTCATTTTTGATTTATTTTTGATTTATTTTGTCAATTTAAAAAAAAATACGCATCGTGCTGTGCTGTTTGTGTTTCCTTGAGTGCATTCGCGCGCTCTCGCTTTGTCCACTCTACAATTTTTTTGTTGTTATTTATCTATTCCTGAGAGTTTATCTTATTTTTTATTTGTTTATTTAAATGAAGTCGACCAGTTGCCTGCCCTTCCTTCCATTATCCGTCACTGAGACAAACTGAACAAAGTTCTGAGGTCGACCTTGTAAAGATAAGGTTTCAGGTCTGTCTGCTGTTTACCTTTGCTCCTGCGCGCACTGCCCTTCTCTCCACATTTATGTGTTTGTTTGTTTGTCTATCTAATCTTTTGGGTTTTTATTTCTAATGAGGTCGACCAGTTGTCTATTTATTATTTTTTTTACTACGCATCAAGCTGCGCTGCTTGCATTTGCTCCGGTGTGCTCGCGCACTCTCGCCTTTTCCACTTATTTTTATTTTTGATTTATTTTTGATTTATTTTGTCAATTTAAAAAAAAATACGCATCGTGCTGTGCTGTTTGTGTTTGCTGGAGTGCATTCGCGCGCTCTCGCTTTCTCCACTTTACAATTTTTTGTTATTATTTATCTATTCCTGAGAGTTTATCTTATTTTTTGTTTATTTAAATGAACTCGACCAGTTGCCTCCCCTTCCTTCCATTATCCGTCACCGAGACAAACTGAACAAAGTTCTGAGGTCGACCTTGTAAAGATAAGGTTTCAGGTCTGTCTGCTGTTTACCTTTGCTCCTGCGCGCACTGCCCTTCTCTCCACATTTATGTGTTTGTTTGTTTGTCTATCTAATCTTTTGGGTTTTTATTTCTAATGAGGTCGACCTGTTGTCTATTTATTATTTTTTTTACTACGCATCAAGCTGCGCTGCTTGCATTTGCTCCGGTGTGCTCGCGCACTCTCGCCTTTTCCACTTATTTTTATTTTTGATTTATTTTTGATTTATTTTGTCAATTTTAAAAAAAAATACGCATCGTGCTGTGCTGTTTGCGTTTGCTTGAGTGCATTCGCGTGCTCTCGCTTTCTCCACTTTACAATTTTTTTGTTATTATTTATCTATTCCTGAGAGTTTATCTTATTTTTTATTTGTTTATTTATATGAAGTCGACCAGTTGCCTGCCCTTCCTTCCATTATCCGTCACCGAGACAAACTGAACAAAGTTCTGAGGTCGACCTTGTAAAGATAAGGATTCAGGTCTGTCTGCTGTTTACCTTTGCTCCTGCGCGCACTGCCCTTCTCTCCACATTTATGTGTTTGTTTGTTTGTCTATCTAATCTTTTGGGTTTTTACTTCTAATGAGGTCGACCAGTTGTCTATTTATTATTTTTTTTACTATGCATCAAGATGCGCTGCTTGTCTTTGCTCCTGTGTGCTCGCGCACTCTCGCCTTTTCCACTTAATTTTATTTTTGATTTATTTTTGATTTATTTTGTCAATTTAAAAAAAAATACGCATCGTGCTGTGCTGTTTGTGTTTGCTTGAGTGCATTCGCGCGCACTCGCTTTCTCCACTTTACAATTTTTTGTTATTATTTATCTATTCCTGAGAGTTTATCTTATTTTTTATTTGTTTATTTAAATGAAGTCGACCAGTTTCCTGCCCTTCCTTCCATTATCCGTCACCGAGACAAACTGAACAAAGTTCTGAGGTCGACCTTGTAAAGATAAGGATTCAGGTCTGTCTGCTGTTTCCCTTTGCTCCTGCGCGCACTGCCCTTCTCTCCACATTTATGTGTTTGTTTGTTTGTCTATCTAATCTTTTGGGTTTTTATTTCTAATGAGGTCGACCAGTTGTCTATTTATTATTTTTTTTACTACGCATCAAGCTGCGCTGCTTGTCTTTGCTCCTGTGTGCTCGCGCACTCTCGCCTTTTCCACTTAATGTTATTTTTGATTTATTTTTGATTTATTTTGTCAATATAAAAAAAATACGCATCGTGCTGTGCTGTTTGTGTTTGCTTGACTGCATTCGCGCGCTCTCGCTTTCTCCACTTTACAATTTTTTTGTTATTATTTATCTATTCCTGAGAGTTTATATTATTTTTTATTTGTTTATTTAAATGAAGTCGACCAGTTGCCTGCCCTTCCTTCCATTATCCGTCACCGAGACAAACTGAACAAAGTTCTGAGGTCGACCGTGTAAAGATAAGGATTCAGGTCTGTCTGCTGTTTACCTTTGCTCCTGCGCGCACTGCCCTTCTCTCCCCATTTATGTGTTTGTTTGATTTTCTATCTAATCTTTTGGGTTTTTATTTCTAATGATGTCGACCAGTTGTCTATTTATTATTTTTTTACTACGCACCAACTGCGCTGCTTGTCTTTGCTCCTGTGTACTCGTGCACTCTCGCCTTTTCCACTTATTTTATTTTTGATTTATTTTTGATTTATTTTGTCAATTTAAAAAGAAATCCGCATCGTGCTGTGCTGTTTGTGTTTGCTTGAGTGCATTCGCGCGCTCTCGCTTTCTCCACTTTACAATTTTTTTGTTATTATTTATCTATTCCTGAGAGTTTATCTTATTTTTTATTTGTTTATTTAAATGAAGTCGACCAGTTGCCTGCCCTTCCTTCCATTATCCGTCACCGAGACAAACTGAACAAAGTTCTGAGTTCGACCTTGTAAAGATAAGGATTCAGGTCTGTCTGCTGTTTACCTTTGCTCCTGCGCGCACTGCCCTTCTCTCCACATTTATGTGTTTGTTTGTTTGTCTATCTAATCTTTTGGGTTTTTATTTCTAATGAGGTCGACCAGTTGTCTATTTATTATTTTTTTTACTACGCATCAAGCTGCGCTGCTTGTCTTTGCTCCTGTGTGCTCGCGCACTCTCGCCTTTTCCACTTATTTTTATTTTTGATTTATTTTTGATTTATTTTGTCAATTTAAAAAAAAAATACGCATCGTGCTGTGCTGTTTGTGTTTGCTTGAGTGCATTCGCGCGCTCTCGCTTTCTCCACTTTACAATTTTTTTGGTATTATTTATCTATTCCTGAGAGTTTACTTATTTTTTATTTGTTTATTTTAATGAAGTCGACCAGTTTCCTCCCTTCCTTCCATTATCCGTCACCGAGACAAACTGAACAAAGTTCTGAGGTCGACCTTGTAAAGATAAGGATTCAGGTCTGTCTGCTGTTTACCATTGCTCCTGCGCGCACTGCCCTTCTCTCCACATTTATGTATTTGTTTGTCTATCTAATCTTTTGGGTTTTTATTTCTAATGAGGTCGACCAGTTGTCTATTTATTATTTTTTTTACTACGCATCAAGCTGCGCTGCTTGTCTTTGCTCCTGTGTGCTCGCGCACTCTCGCCTTTTCCACTTATTTTTATTTTTGATTTATTTTTGATTTATTTTGTCAATATAAAAAAAATACGCATCGTGCTGTGCTGTTTGTGTTTGCTTGAGTGCATTCGCGCGCTCTCGCTTTCTCCACTTTACAATTTTTTGGTTATTATTTATCTATTCCTGAGAGTTTATCTTATTTTTTATTTGTTTATTTAAATGAAGTCGACCAGTTGCCTGCCCTTCCTTCCATTATCCGTCACCGAGACAAACTGAACAAAGTTCTGAGGTCGACCTTGTAAAGATAAGGATTCAGGTCTGTCTGCTGTTTACCTTTGCTCCTGCGCGCACTGCCCTTCTCTCCACATTTATGTGTTTGTTTGTTTGTCTATCTAATCTTTTGGGTTTTTACTTCTAATGAGGTCGACCAGTTGTCTATTTATTATTTTTTTTACTACGCATCAAGATGCGCTGCTTGTCTTTGCTCCTGTGTGCTCGCGCACTCTCGCCTTTTCCACTTAATTTTATTTTTGATTTATTTTTGATTTATTTTGTCAATTTAAAAAAAAATACGCATCGTGCTGTGCTGTTTGTGTTTGCTTGAGTGCATTCGCGCGCACTCGCTTTCTCCACTTTACAATTTTTTGTTATTATTTATCTATTCCTGAGAGTTTATCTTATTTTTTATTTGTTTATTTAAATGAAGTCGACCAGTTTCCTGCCCTTCCTTCCATTATCCGTCACCGAGACAAACTGAACAAAGTTCTGAGGTCGACCTTGTAAAGATAAGGATTCAGGTCTGTCTGCTGTTTACCTTTGCTCCTGCGCGCACTGCCCTTCTCTCCACATTTATGTGTTTGTTTGTTTGTCTATCTAATCTTTTGGGTTTTTACTTCTAATGAGGTCGACCAGTTGTCTATTTATTATTTTTTTTACTACGCATCAAGATGCGCTGCTTGTCTTTGCTCCTGTGTGCTCGCGCACTCTCGCCTTTTCCACTTAATTTTATTTTTGATTTATTTTGATTTATTTTGTCAATTAAAAAAAAATACGCATTGTGCTGTGCTGTTTGTGTTTGCTTGAGTGCATTCGCGCGCACTCGCTTTCTCCACTTTACAATTTTTTGTTATTATTTATCTATTCCTGAGAGTTTATATTATTTTTTATTTGTTTATTTAAATGAAGTCGACCAGTTGCCTGCCCTTCCTTCCATTATCCGTCACCGAGACAAACTGAACAAAGTTCTGAGGTCGACCTTGTAAAGATAAGGATTCAGGTCTGTCTGCTGTTTACCTTTGCTCCTGCGCGCACTGCCCTTCTCTCCCCATTTATGTGTTTGTTTTTCTATCTAATCTTTTGGGTTTTTATTTCTAATGATGTCGACCAGTTTTCTATTTATTATTTTTTTTACTACGCATCAAGCTGCGCTGCTTGTCTTTGCTCCTGTGTACTCGCGCACTCTCGCCTTTTCCACTTATTTTTATTTTTGATTTATTTTTGATTTATTTTGTCAATTTTAAAAAAAATACGCATCGTGCTGTGCTGTTTGTGTTTGCTTGAGTGCATTCGCGCGCTCTCGCTTTCTCCACTTTACAATTTTTTTGTTATTATTTATCTATTCCTGAGTGTTTATCTTATTTTTTATTTGTTTATTTGAATGAAGTCGACCAGTTGCCTGCCCTTCCTTCCATTATCCGTCACCGAGACAAACTGAACAAAGTTCTGAGGTCGACCTTGTAAAGATAAGGATTCAGGTCTGTCTGCTGTTTACCTTTGCTCCTGCGCGCACTGCCCTTCTCTCCACATTTATGTGTTTGTTTGTTTGTCTATCTAATCTTTTGGGTTTTTACTTCTAATGAGGTCGACCAGTTGTCTATTTATTATTTTTTTTACTACGCATCAAGATGCGCTGCTTGTCTTTGCTCCTGTGTGCTCGCGCACTCTCGCCTTTTCCACTTAATTTTATTTTTGATTTATTTTTGATTTATTTTGTCAATTTAAAAAAAAATACGCATCGTGCTGTGCTGTTTGTGTTTGCTTGAGTGCATTCGCGCGCACTCGCTTTCTCCACTTTACAATTTTTTGTTATTATTTATCTATTCCTGAGAGTTTATCTTATTTTTTATTTGTTTATTTAAATGAAGTCGACCAGTTTCCTGCCCTTCCTTCCATTATCCGTCACCGAGACAAACTGAACAAAGTTCTGAGGTCGACCTTGTAAAGATAAGGATTCAGGTCTGTCTGCTGTTTACCTTTGCTCCTGCGCGCACTGCCCTTCTCTCCACATTTATGTGTTTGTTTGTTTGTCTATCTAATCTTTTGGGTTTTTATTTCTAATGAGGTCGACCAGTTGTCTATTTATTATTTTTTTTACTACGCATCAAGCTGCGCTGCTTGTCTTTGCTCCTGTGTGCTCGCGCACTCTCGCCTTTTCCACTTAATGTTATTTTTGATTTATTTTTGATTTATTTTGTCAATATAAAAAAAATACGCATCGTGCTGTGCTGTTTGTGTTTGCTTGACTGCATTCGCGCGCTCTCGCTTTCTCCACTTTACAATTTTTTTGTTATTATTTATCTATTCCTGAGAGTTTTTATTATTTTTTATTTGTTTATTTAAATGAAGTCGACCAGTTGCCTGCCCTTCCTTCCATTATCCGTCACCGAGACAAACTGAACAAAGTTCTGAGGTCGACCGTGTAAAGATAAGGATTCAGGTCTGTCTGCTGTTTACCTTTGCTCCTGCGCGCACTGCCCTTCTCTCCCCATTTATGTGTTTGTTTGATTTTCTATCTAATCTTTTGGGTTTTTATTTCTAATGATGTCGACCAGTTGTCTATTTATTATTTTTTTACTACGCACCAACTGCGCTGCTTGTCTTTGCTCCTGTGTACTCGTGCACTCTCGCCTTTTCCACTTATTTTTATTTTTGATTTATTTTTGATTTATTTTGTCAATTTAAAAAGAAATCCGCATCGTGCTGTGCTGTTTGTGTTGCTTGAGTGCATTCGCGCGCTCTCGCTTTCTCCACTTTACAATTTTTTTGTTATTATTTATCTATTCCTGAGAGTTTATCTTATTTTTTATTTGTTTATTTAAATGAAGTCGACCAGTTGCCTGCCCTTCCTTCCATTATCCGTCACCGAGACAAACTGAACAAAGTTCTGAGTTCGACCTTGTAAAGATAAGGATTCAGGTCTGTCTGCTGTTTACCTTTGCTCCTGCGCGCACTGCCCTTCTCTCCACATTTATGTGTTTGTTTGTTTGTCTATCTAATCTTTTGGGTTTTTATTTCTAATGAGGTCGACCAGTTGTCTATTTATTATTTTTTTTACTACGCATCAAGCTGCGCTGCTTGTCTTTGCTCCTGTGTGCTCGCGCACTCTCGCCTTTTCCACTTATTTTTATTTTTGATTTATTTTTGATTTATTTTGTCAATTTTAAAAAAAAATACGCATCGTGCTGTGCTGTTTGTGTTTGCTTGAGTGCATTCGCGCGCTCTCGCTTTCTCCACTTTACAATTTTTTTGGTATTATTTATCTATTCCTGAGAGTTTACTTATTTTTATTTGTTTATTTTAATGAAGTCGACCAGTTTCCTCCCTTCCTTCCATTATCCGTCACCGAGACAAACTGAACAAAGTTCTGAGGTCGACCTTGTAAAGATAAGGATTCAGGTCTGTCTGCTGTTTACCATTGCTCCTGCGCGCACTGCCCTTCTCTCCACATTTATGTATTTGTTTGTTTGTCTATCTAATCTTTTGGGTTTTTATTTCTAATGAGGTCGACCAGTTGTCTATTTATTATTTTTTTACTACGCATCAAGCTGCGCTGCTTGTCTTTGCTCCTGTGTGCTCGCGCACTCTCGCCTTTTCCACTTATTTTTATTTTTGATTTATTTTTGATTTATTTTGTCAATTTAAAAAAAAATACGCATCGTGCTGTGCTGTTTGTGTTTGCTTGAGTGCATTCGCGCGCTCTCACTTTCTCCACTTTACAATTTTTTTGTTATTATTTATCTATTCCTGAGTGTTTATCTTATTTTTTATTTGTTTATTTAAATGAAGTCGACCAGTTGCCTGCCCTTCCTTCCATTATCCGTCACCGAGACAAACTGAACAAAGTTCTGAGGTCGACCTTGTAAAGATAAGGATTCAGGTCTGTCTGCTGTTTACCTTTGCTCCTGCGCGCACTGCCCTTCTCTCCACATTTATGTGTTTGTTTGTTTGTCTATCTAATCTTTTGGGTTTTTACTTCTAATGAGGTCGACCAGTTGTCTATTTATTATTTTTTTTACTACGCATCAAGATGCGCTGCTTGTCTTTGCTCCTGTGTGCTCGCGCACTCTCGCCTTTTCCACTTGATTTTATTTTTGATTTATTTTTGATTTATTTTGTCAATTTAAAAAAAAATACGCATCGTGCTGTGCTGTTTGTGTTTGCTTGAGTGC
>NW_025956964.1:0-47146 GCF_023159225.1 Perognathus longimembris pacificus
GCTCGCGCACTCTCGCCTTTTCCACTTATTTTATTTTTGATTTATTTTTTATTTATTTTGTCAATTTAAAAAAAATACGCATCGTGCTGTGCTGTTTGTGTTTGCTTGAGTGCATTAGCGCGCTCTCGCTTTCTCCACTGTACAATTTTTTGTTATTATTTATCTATTCCTGAGAGTTTATCTTATTTTTTATTTGTTTATTTAAATGAAGTCGACCAGTTGCCTGCCCTTCCTTCCTTTATCCGTCACCGAGACAAACTGAACAAAGTTCTGAGGTCGACCTTGTAAAGATAAGGATTCAGGTCTGTCTGCTGTTTACCTTTGCTCCTGCGCGCACTGCCCTTCTCTCCACATTTATGTGTTTGTTTGTTTGTCTATCTAATCTTTTGGGTTTTTATTTCTAATGAGGTCGACCAGTTGTCTATTTATTATTTTTTTACTACGCATCAAGCTGCGCTGCTTGTCTTTGCTCCTGTGTGCTTGTGCACTCTCGCCTTTTCCACTTATTTTTATTTTTGATTAATTTTTGATTTATTTTGGCAATTTAAAAAAAATACGCATCGTGCTGTGCTGTTTGTGTTTGCTTGAGTGCATTCGCGCGCTCTCGCTTTCTCCACTTTAAAATTTTTTTGTTATTATTTATCTATTCCTGAGAGTTTATCTTATTTTTATTTGTTTATTTAAATGAAGTCGACCAGTTGCCTGCCCTTCCTTCCATTATCCGTCACCGAGACAAACTGAACAAAGTTCTGAGGTCGACCTTGTAAAGATAAGGATTCAGGTCTGTCTGCTGTTTACCTTTGCTCCTGCGCGCGCTGCCCTTCTCTCCACATTTATGTGTTTGTTTGTTTGTCTATCTAATCTTTTGGGTTTTTATTTTCTAATGAGGTCGACCAGTTTTCTATTTATTATTTTTTTTTACTACGCATCAAGCTGCGCTGCTTGTCTTTGCTCCTGTGTGCTCGCGCACTCTCGCCTTTTCCACTTATTTTTATTTTTGATTTATTTTGTCAATAAAAAGAAATACGCATCGTGCTGTGCTGTTTGTGTTTGCTTGAGTGCATTCGCGTGCTCTCGCTTTCTCCACTTTACAATTTTTTTGTTATTATTTATCTATTCCTGAGAGTTTATCTTATTTTTTATTTGTTTATTTAAATGAAGTCGACCAGTTGCCTGCCCTTCCTTCCATTATCCGTCACCGAGACAAACTGAACAAAGTTCTGAGGTCGACCTTGTAAAGATAAGGATTCAGGTCTGTCTGCTGTTTACCTTTGCTCCTGCGCGCACTGCCCTTCTCTCCACATTTATGTGTTTGTTTGTTTGTCTATCTAATCTTTTGGGTTTTTATTTCTAATGAGGTCGACCAGTTGTCTATTTATTATTTCTTTTACTACGCATCAAGCTGCGCTGCTTGTCTTTGCTCCTGTGTGCTCGCGCACTCTCGCCTTTTCCACTTATTTTTATTTTTGATTTATTTTTGATTTATTTTGTCAATTAAAAAAAAATACGCATCGTGCTGTGCTGTTTGTGTTTGCTTGAGTGCATTCGCGCGCTCTCGCTTTCTCCACTTTACAATTTTTTTGTTATTATTTATCTATTCCTGAGAGTTTATCTTATTTCTTATTTGTTTATTTAGATGAAGTCGACCAGTTGCCTGCCCTTCCTTCCATTATCCGTCACCGAGACAAAACTGAACAAAGTTCTGAGGTCGACCTTGTAAAGATAAGGATTCAGGTCTGTCTGCTGTTTACCTTTGCTCCTGCGCGCACTGCCCTTCTCTCCACATTTATGTGTTTGTTTGTTTGTCTATCTAATCTTTTGGGTTTTTATTTCTAATGAGGTCGACCAGTTGTCTATTTATTATTTTTTTTACTACGCATCAAGCTGTGCTGCTTGTCTTTGCTCCTGTGTGCTCGCGCACTCTCGCCTTTTCCACTTATTTTTATTTTTGATTTATTTTGTCAATTTAAAAAAAAATACGCATCGTGCTGTGCTGTTTGTGTTTGCTTGAGTGCATTTGCGCGCTCTCGCTTTCTCCACTTAGAATTTTTTGTTATTATTTATCTATTCCTGAGAGTTTATCTTATTTTTTATTTGTTTATTTAAATGAACTCGACCAGTTGCCTGCCCTTCCTTCCATTATCCGTCACCGAGACAAACTGAACAAAGTTCTGAGGTCGACCTTGTAAAGATAAGGATTCAGGTCTGTCTGCTGTTTACCTTTGCTCCTGCGCGCACTGCCCTTCTCTCCACATTTATGTGTTTGTTTGTTTGTCTATCTAATCTTTTGGGTTTTTATTTCTAATGAGGTCGACCAGTTGTCTATTTATTATTTTTTTTACTACGCATCAAGCGGCGCTGCTTGTCTTTGCTCCTGTGTGCTCGCGCACTCTCGCCTTTTCCACTTATTTTTATTTTTGATTTATTTTGTCAATTTTAAAAAAAAATACGCATCGTGCTGTGCTGTTTGTGTTTGCTTGAGTGCATTCGCGCGCTCTCGCTTTCTCCACTTTACAATTTTTTTGTTATTATTTATCTATTCCTGAGAGTTTATCTTATTTTTTATCTGTTTATTTAAATGAAGTCGACCAGTTGCCTGCCCTTCCTTCCATTATCCGTCACCGAGGACAAACTGAACAAATTCTGAGGTCGACCTTGTAAAGATAAGGATTCAGTTCTGTCTGCTGTTTACCTTTACTCCTGCGCGCACTGCCCTTCTCTCCACATTTATGTGTTTGTTTGTTTGTCTATCTAATCTTTTGGGTTTTTATTTCTAATGAGGTCGACCAGTTGTCTATTTATTATTTTTTTTTACTACGCATCAAGCGGCGCTGCTTGTCTTTGCTCCTGTGTGCTTGCGCACTCTCGCCTTTTCCACTTATTTTTATTTATGATTTATTTTTGATTTATTTTGTCAATTTAAAAAAAATACGCATCGTGCTGTGCTGTTTGTGTTTGCTTGAGTGCATTCGCGCGCTCTCGCTTTCTCCACTTTACAATTTTTTTGTTATTATTTATCTATTCCTGAGAGTTTATCTATTTCTTCTTTGTTTTTTAAATGAAGTCGACCAGTTGCCTGCACTTCCTTCCATTATCCGTCACCGAGACAAACTGAACAAAGTTCTGAGGTCGACCATGTAAAGATAAGGATTCAGGTCTGTCTGCTGTTTACCTTTGCTCCTGCGCGCACTGCCCTTCTCTCCACATTTATGTGTTTGTTTGTTTGTCTATCTAATCTTTTGGGTTTTTATTTCTAATATGGTCGACCAGTTGTCTATTTATTATTTTATTACTACGCATCAAGCTGCGCTGCTTGTCTTTGCTCCTGTGTGCTCGGGCACTCTCGCCTTTTCCACTTATTTTTATTTTTGATTTATTTTTGAATTATTTTGTCAATTTAAAAAAAAAAACGCATCGTGCTGTGCTGTTTGTGTTTGCTTGATTGCAATCGCGCGCTCTCGCTTTCTCCACTTTACAATTTTTTTGTTGTTATTTATCTATTCCTGAGAGTTTATCTTATTTTTTATTTGTTTATTTAAATGAAGTCGACCAGTTGCCTGCCCTTCCTTCCATTATCCGTCACCGAGACAAACTGAACAAAGTTCTGAGGTCGACCTTGTAAATATAAGGATTCACGTCTGTCTGCTGTTTACCTTTGCTCCTGCGCGCACTGCCCTTCTCTCCACATTTATGTGTTTGTTTGTTTGTCTATCTAATCTTTTGGGTTTTTATTTCTAATGAGGTCGACCAGTTGTCTATTTATTATTTTTTTTACTACGCATCAAGCTGCGCTGCTTGTCTTTGCTCCTGTGTGCTCGCGCACTCTCGCCTTTTCCACTTATTTTTATTTTTGATTTATTTTGTCAATTTAAAAAAAAAATACGCATCGTGCTGTGCTGTTTGTGTTTGCTTGAGTGCATTCGCGCGCTCTCGCTTTCTCCACTTTACAATTTTTTTGTTATTATTTATCTATTCCTGAGAGTTTATCTTATTTTTTATCTGTTTATTTAAATGAAGTCGACCAGTTGCCTGCCCTTCCTTCCATTATCCGTCACCGAGACAAACTGAACAAAGTTCTGAGGTCGACCTTGTAAAGATAAGGATTCACGTCTGTCTGCTGTTTACCTTTGCTCCTGCGCGCACTGCCCTTCTCTCCACATTTATGTGTTTGTTTGTTTGTCTATCTAATCTTTTGGGTTTTTATTTCTAATGAGGTCGACCAGTTGTCTATTTATTATTTTTTTTACTACGCATCAAGCTGCGCTGCTTGTCTTTGCTCCTGTGTGCTCGCGCACTCTCGCCTTTTCCACTTATTTTTATTTTTGATTTATTTTGTCAATTTAAAAAAAAATACGCATCGTGCTGTGCTGTTTGTGTTTGCTTGAGTGCATTCGCGCGCTCTCGCTTTCTCCACTTTACAATTTTTTTGTTATTATTTATCTATTCCTGAGAGTTTATCTTATTTTTTATCTGTTTATTTAAATGAAGTCGACCAGTTGCCTGCCCTTCCTTCCATTATCCGTCACCGAGACAAACTGAACAAATTCTGAGGTCGACCTTGTAAAGATAAGGATTCAGGTCTGTCTGCTGTTTACCTTTGCTCCTGCGCGCGCTGCCCTTCTCTCCACATTTATGTGTTAGTTTGTTTGTCTATCTAATCTTTTGCGTTTTTATTTCTAATGAGGTCGACCAGTTGTCTATTTATTATTTTTTTTACTAGGCATCAAGCTGCGCTGCTTGTCTTTGCTCTTGTGTGCTCGCGCACTCTCACCTTTTCCACTTATTATTATTTTTGATTTATTTTTGATTTATTTTGTCAATTTAAAAAGAATACGCATCGTGCTGTGCTGTTTGTGTTTGCTTGAGTGCATTCGCGCGCTCTCGCTTTCTCCACTTTACAATTTTTTTGTTATTATTTATCTATTCCTGAGAGTTTATCTAATTTTTTATTTGTTTATTTAAATGAAGTCGACCAGTTGCCTGCCCTTCTTTCCATTATCCGTCACCGAGACAAACTGAACAAAGTTCTGAGGTCGACCTTGTAAAGGTAAGGATTCAGGTCTGTCTGCTGTTTACCTTTGCTCCTGCGCGCACTGCCCTTCTCTCCACATTTATGTGTTTGTTTGTTTTGTCTATCTAATCTTTTGGGTTTTTATTTCTAATGAGGTCGACCAGTTGTCTATTTATTATTTCTTTTACTACGCATCAAGCTGCGCTGCTTGTCTTTGCTCCTGTGTGTTCGCGCACTCTCGCCTTTTCCACTTATTTTTTATTTTTGATTTATTTTTGATTTATTTTGTCAATTAAAAAAAAATACGCATCGTGCTGTGCTGTTTGTGTTTGCTTGAGTGCATTCGCGCGCTCTCGCTTTCTCCACTTTACAATTTTTTTGTTATTATTTATCTATTCCTGAGAGTTTATCTTATTTCTTATTTGTTTATTTAAATGAAGTCGACCAGTTGACTGCCCTTCCTTCCATTATCCGTCACCGAGACAAACTGAACAAAGTTCTGAGGTCGACCTTGTAAAGATAAGGATTCAGGTCTGTCTGCTGTTTACCTTTGCTCCTGCGCGCACTGCCCTTCTCTCCACATTTATGTGTTTGTTTGTTTGTCTATCTAATCTTTTGGGTTTTTATTTCTAATGAGGTCGACCAGTTGTCTATTTATTATTTTTTTTACTACGCATCAAGCTGTGCTGCTTGTCTTTGCTCCTGTGTGCTCGCGCACTCTCGCCTTTTCCACTTATTTTTATTTTTGATTTATTTTTGATTTATTTTGTCAATTTAAAAAAAATACGCATCGTGCTGTGCTGTTTGTGTTTGCTTGAGTGCATTTGCGCGCTCTCGCTTTCTCCACTTTACAATTTTTTGTTATTATTTATCTATTCCTGAGAGTTTATCTTATTTTTTATTTGTTTATTTAAATGAAGTCGACCAGTTGCCTGCCCTTCCTTCCATTATCCGTCACCGAGACAAACTGAACAAAGTTCTGAGGTCGACCTTGTAAAGATAAGGATTCAGGTCTGTCTGCTGTTTACCTTTGCTCCTGCGCGCACTGCCCTTCTCTCCACATTTATGTGTTTGTTTGTTTGTCTATCTAATCTTTTGGGTTTTTATTTCTAATGAGGTCGACCAGTTGTCTATTTATTATTTTTTTTACTACGCATCAAGCTGCGCTGCTTGTCTTTGCTCCTGTGTGCTCGCGCACTCTCGCCTTTTCCACTTATTTTTATTTTTGATTTATTTTTTATTTATTTTGTCAATTTAAAAAAAATACGCATCGTGCTGTGCTGTTTGTGTTTGCTTGAGTGCATTAGCGCGCTCTCGCTTTCTCCACTGTACAATTTTTTTGTTATTATTTATCTATTCCTGAGAGTTTATCTTATTTTTTATTTGTTTATTTAAATGAAGTCGACCAGTTGCCTGCCCTTCCTTCCATTATCCGTCACCGAGACAAACTGAACAAAGTTCTGAGGTCGACCTTGTAAAGATAAGGATTCAGGTCTGTCTGCTGTTTACCTTTGCTCCTGCGCGCACTGCCCTTCTCTCCACATTTATGTGTTTGTTTGTTTGTCTATCTAATCTTTTGGGTTTTTATTTCTAATGAGGTCGACCAGTTGTCTATTTATTATTTTTTTACTACGCATCAAGCTGCGCTGCTTGTCTTTGCTCCTGTGTGCTTGCGCACTCTCGCCTTTTCCACTTATTTTTATTTTTGATTAATTTTTGATTTATTTTGGCAATTTAAAAAAAAATACGCATCGTGCTGTGCTGTTTGTGTTTGCTTGAGTGCATTCGCGCGCTCTCGCTTTCTCCACTTTAAAATTTTTTTTGTTATTATTTATCTATTCCTGAGAGTTTATCTTATTTTTATTTGTTTATTTAAATGAAGTCGACCAGTTGCCTGCCCTTCCTTCCATTATCCGTCACCGAGACAAACTGAACAAAGTTCTGAGGTCGACCTTGTAAAGATAAGGATTCAGGTCTGTCTGCTGTTTACCTTTGCTCCTGCGCGCACTGCCCTTCTCTCCACATTTATGTGTTTGTTTGTTTGTCTATCTAATCTTTTGGGTTTTTATTTCTAATGAGGTCGACCAGTTGTCTATTTATTATTTCTTTTACTACGCATCAAGCTGCGCTGCTTGTCTTTGCTCCTGTGTGGTCGCGCACTCTCGCCTTTTCCACTTATTTTTATTTTTGATTTATTTTTGATTTATTTTGTCAATTAAAAAAATACGCATCGTGCTGTGCTGTTTGTGTTTGCTTGAGTGCATTCGCGCGCTCTCGCTTTCTCCACTTTACAATTTTTTTGTTATTATTTATCTATTCCTGAGAGTTTATCTTGTTTCTTATTTGTTTATTTAAATGAAGTCGACCAGTTGCCTGCCCTTCCTTCCATTATCCGTCACCGAGACAAACTGAACAAAGTTCTGAGGTCGACCTTGTAAAGATAAGGATTCAGGTCTGTCTGCTGTTTACCTTTGCTCCTGCGCGCACTGCCCTTCTCTCCACATTTATGTGTTTGTTTGTTTGTCTATCTAATCTTTTGGGTTTTTATTTCTAATGAGGTCGACCAGTTGTCTATTTATTATTTTTTTTACTACGCATCAAGCTGTGCTGCTTGTCTTTGCTCCTGTGTGCTCGCGCACTCTCGCCTTTTCCACTTATTTTTATTTTTGATTTATTTTTGATTTATTTTGTCAATTTAAAAAAAAATACGCATCGTGCTGTGCTGTTTGTGTTTGCTTGAGTGCATTTGCGCGCTCTCGCTTTCTCCACTTTACAATTTTTTGTTATTATTTATCTATTCCTGAGAGTTTATCTTATTTTTTATTTGTTTATTTAAATGAAGTCGACCAGTTGCCTGCCCTTCCTTCCATTATCCGTCACCGAGACAAACTGAACAAAGTTCTGAGGTCGACCTTGTAAAGATAAGGATTCAGGTCTGTCTGCTGTTTACCTTTGCTCCTGCGCGCACTGCCCTTCTCTCCACATTTATGTGTTTGTTTGTTTGTCTATCTAATCTTTTGGGTTTTTATTTCTAATGAGGTCGACCAGTTGTCTATTTATTATTTTTTTTACTACGCATCAAGCTGCGCTGCTTGTCTTTGCTCCTGTGTGCTCGCGCACTCTCGCCTTTTCCACTTATTTTTATTTTTGATTTATTTTTTATTTATTTTGTCAATTTAAAAAAAATACGCATCGTGCTGTGCTGTTTGTGTTTGCTTGAGTGCATTAGCGCGCTCTCGCTTTCTCCACTGTACAATTTTTTTGTTATTATTTATCTATTCCTGAGAGTTTATCTTATTTTTTATTTGTTTATTTAAATGAAGTCGACCAGTTGCCTGCCCTTCCTTCCATTATCCGTCACCGAGACAAACTGAACAAAGTTCTGAGGTCGACCTTGTAAAGATAAGGATTCAGGTCTGTCTGCTGTTTACCTTTGCTCCTGCGCGCACTGCCCTTCTCTCCACATTTATGTGTTTGTTTGTTTGTCTATCTAATCTTTTGGGTTTTTATTTCTAATGAGGTCGACCAGTTGTCTATTTATTATTTTTTTACTACGCATCAAGCTGCGCTGCTTGTCTTTGCTCCTGTGTGCTTGCGCACTCTCGCCTTTTCCACTTATTTTTATTTTTGATTAATTTTTGATTTATTTTGGCAATTTAAAAAAAAATACGCATCGTGCTGTGCTGTTTGTGTTTGCTTGAGTGCATTCGCGCGCTCTCGCTTTCTCCACTTTAAAATTTTTTTGTTATTATTTATCTATTCCTGAGAGTTTATCTTATTTTTATTTGTTTATTTAAATGAAGTCGACCAGTTGCCTGCCCTTCCTTCCATTATCCGTCACCGAGACAAACTGAACAAAGTTCTGAGGTCGACCTTGTAAAGATAAGGATTCAGGTCTGTCTGCTGTTTACCTTTGCTCCTGCGCGCACTGCCCTTCTCTCCACATTTATGTGTTTGTTTGTTTGTCTATCTAATCTTTTGGGTTTTTATTTCTAATGAGGTCGACCAGTTGTCTATTTATTATTTCTTTTACTACGCATCAAGCTGCGCTGCTTGTCTTTGCTCCTGTGTGGTCGCGCACTCTCGCCTTTTCCACTTATTTTTATTTTTGATTTATTTTTGATTTATTTTGTCAATTAAAAAAAATACGCATCGTGCTGTGCTGTTTGTGTTTGCTTGAGTGCATTCGCGCGCTCTCGCTTTCTCCACTTTACAATTTTTTTGTTATTATTTATCTATTCCTGAGAGTTTATCTTGTTTCTTATTTGTTTATTTAAATGAAGTCGACCAGTTGCCTGCCCTTCCTTCCATTATCCGTCACCGAGACAAACTGAACAAAGTTCTGAGGTCGACCTTGTAAAGATAAGGATTCAGGTCTGTCTGCTGTTTACCTTTGCTCCTGCGCGCACTGCCCTTCTCTCCACATTTATGTGTTTGTTTGTTTGTCTATCTAATCTTTTGGGTTTTTATTTCTAATGAGGTCGACCAGTTGTCTATTTATTATTTTTTTTACTACGCATCAAGCTGTGCTGCTTGTCTTTGCTCCTGTGTGCTCGCGCACTCTCGCCTTTTCCACTTATTTTTATTTTTGATTTATTTTTGATTTATTTTGTCAATTTAAAAAAAATACGCATCGTGCTGTGCTGTTTGTGTTTGCTTGAGTGCATTTGCGCGCTCTCGCTTTCTCCACTTTACAATTTTTTGTTATTATTTATCTATTCCTGAGAGTTTATCTTATTTTTTATTTGTTTATTTAAATGAAGTCGACCAGTTGCCTGCCCTTCCTTCCATTATCCGTCACCGAGACAAACTGAACAAAGTTCTGAGGTCGACCTTGTAAAGATAAGGATTCAGGTCTGTCTGCTGTTTACCTTTGCTCCTGCGCGCACTGCCCTTCTCTCCACATTTATGTGTTTGTTTGTTTGTCTATCTAATCTTTTGGGTTTTTATTTCTAATGAGGTCGACCAGTTGTCTATTAATTATTTTTTTTACTACGCTTCAAGCTGCGCTGCTTGTCTTTGCTCCTGTGTGCTCGCGCACTCTCGCCTTTTCCACTTATTTTTATTTTTGATTTATTTTGTCAATTTTAAAAAAAATACGCATCGTGCTGTGCTGTTTGTGTTTGCTTGAGTGCATTCGCGCGCTCTCGCTTTCTCCACTTTACAATTTTTTTGTTATTATTTATCTATTCCTGAGAGTTTATCTTATTTTTTATTTGTTTATTTAAATGAAGTCGACCAGTTGCCTGCCCTTCCTTCCATTATCCGTCACCGAGACAAACTGAACAAAGTTCTGAGGTCGACCTTGTAAAGATAAGGATTCAGGTCTGTCTGCTGTTTACCTTTGCTCCTGCGCGCACTGCCCTTCTCTCCACATTTATGTGTTTGTTTGTTTGTCTATCTAATCTTTTGGGTTTTTATTTCTAATGAGGTCGACCAGTTGTCTATTTATTATTTTTTTTACTACGCATCAAGCTGCGCTGCTTGTCTTTCCTCCTGTGTGCTTGCGCACTCTCGCCTTTTCCACTTATTTTTATTTTTGATTAATTTTTGATTTATTTTGTCAATTTAAAAAAAAATACGCATCGTGCTGTGCTGTTTGTGTTTGCTTGAGTGCATTCGCGCGCTCTCGCTTTCTCCACTTTAAAATTTTTTTGTTATTATTTATCTATTCCTGAGAGTTTATCTTATTTCTTATTTGTTTTTTAAATGAAGTCGACCAGTTGCCTGCCCTTCCTTCCATTATCCGTGACCGAGACAAACTGAACAAAGTACTGAGGTCGACCTTGTAAAGATAAGCATTCAGGTCTGTCTGCTGTTTACCTTTGCTCCTGCCCGCACTGCCCTTCTCTCCACATTTATGTGTTTGTTTGTTTGTCTATCTAATCTTTTGGGTTTTTATTTCTAATGAGGTCGACCAGTTGTCTATTTATTATTTTTTTTACTACGCATCAAGCTGCGCTGCTTGTCTTTGCTCCTGTGTGCTCGCGCACTCTCGCCTTTTCCACTTATTTTTATTTTTGATTTATTTTTGATTTATTTTGTCAATTTTAAAAAAAAACTACGCATCGTGCTTTGCTGTTTGTGTTTGCTTGAGTGCATTCGCGCGCTCTCGCTTTCTCCACTTTACAATTTTTTTGTTATTATTTATCTATTCCTGAGAGTTTATCTTATTTTTTATTTGTTTATTTAAATGAAGTCGACCAGTTGCCTGCCCTTCCTTCCATTATCCGTCACCGAGACAAACTGAACAAAGTTCTGAGGTCGACCTTGTAAAGATAAGGATTCAGGTCTGTCTGCTGTTTACCTTTGCTCCTGCGCGCACTGCCCTTCTCTCCACATTTATGTGTTTGTTTGTCTATCTAATCTTTTGGGTTTTTATTTCTAATGAGGTCGACCAGTTGTCTATTTATTATTTCTTTTACTACGCATCAAGCTGCGCTGCTTGTCTTTGCTCCTGTGTGCTCGCGCACTCTCGCCTTTTCCACTTATTTTTATTTTTGATTTATTTTTGATTTATTTTGTCAATTAAAAAAAATACGCATCGTGCTGTGCTGTTTGTGTTTGCTTGAGTGCATTCGCGCGCTCTCGCTTTCTCCACTTTACAATTTTTTTGTTATTATTTATCTATTCCTGAGAGTTTATCTTATTTCTTATTTGTTTATTTAAATGAAGTCGACCAGTTGCCTGCCCTTCCTTCCATTATCCGTCACCGAGACAAACTGAACAAAGTTCTGAGGTCGACCTTGTAAAGATAAGGATTCAGGTCTGTCTGCTGTTTACCTTTGCTCCTGCGCGCACTGCCCTTCTCTCCACATTTATGTGTTTGTTTGTTTGTCTATCTAATCTTTTGGGTTTTTATTTCTAATGAGGTCGACCAGTTGTCTATTTATTATTTTTTTTACTACGCATCAAGCTGTGCTGCTTGTCTTTGCTCCTGTGTGCTCGCGCACTCTCGCCTTTTCCACTTATTTTTATTTTTGATTTATTTTTGATTTATTTTGTCAATTTAAAAAAAAATACGCATCGTGCTGTGCTGTTTGTGTTTGCTTGAGTGCATTCGCGCGCTCTCGCTTTCTCCACTTTACAATTTTTTGTTATTATTTATCTATTCCTGAGAGTTTATCTTATTTTTTATTTGTTTATTTAAATGAAGTCGACCAGTTGCCTGCCCTTCCTTCCATTATCCGTCACCGAGACAAACTGAACAAAGTTCTGAGGTCGACCTTGTAAAGATAAGGATTCAGGTCTGTCTGCTGTTTACCTTTGCTCCTGCGCGCACTGCCCTTCTCTCCACATTTATGTGTTTGTTTGTTTGTCTATCTAATCTTTTGGGTTTTTATTTCTAATGAGGTCGACCAGTTGTCTATTTATTATTTTTTTTACTACGCATCAAGCTGTGCTGCTTGTCTTTGCTCCTGTGTGCTCGCGCACTCTCGCCTTTTCCACTTATTTTTATTTTTGATTTATTTTGTCAATTTTAAAAAAAAATACGCATCGTGCTGTGCTGTTTGTGTTTGCTTGAGTGCATTCGCGCGCTCTCGCTTTCTCCACTTTACAATTTTTTTGTTATTATTTATCTATTCCTGAGAGTTTATCTTATTTTTTATTTGTTTATTTAAATGAAGTCGACCAGTTGCCTGCCCTTCCTTCCATTATCCGTCACCGAGACAAACTGAACAAATTCTGAGGTCGACCTTGTAAAGATAAGGATTCAGTTCTGTCTGCTGTTTACCTTTACTCCTGCGCGCACTGCCCTTCTCTCCACATTTATGTGTTTGTTTGTTTGTCTATCTAATCTTTTGGGTTTTTATTTCTAATGAGGTCGACCAGTTGTCTATTTATTATTTTTTTTACTACGCATCAAGCGGCGCTGCTTGTCTTTGCTCCTTTGTGCTTGCGCACTCTCGCCTTTTCCACTTATTTTTATTTATGATTTATTTTTGATTTATTTTGTCAATTTAAAAAAAATACGCATCGTGCTGTGCTGTTTGTGTTTGCTTGAGTGCATTCGCGCGCTCTCGCTTTCTCCACTTTACAATTTTTTTGTTATTATTTATCTATTCCTGAGAGTTTATCTTATTTCTTCTTTGTTTTTTAAATGAAGTCGACCAGTTGCCTGCACTTCCTTCCATTATCCGTCACCGAGACAAACTGAACAAAGTTCTGAGGTCGACCATGTAAAGATAAGGATTCAGGTCTGTCTGCTGTTTACCTTTGCTCCTGCGCGCATTGCCCTTCTCTCCACATTTATGTGTTTGTTTGTTTGTCTATCTAATCTTTTGGGTTTTTATTTCTAATATGGTCGACCAGTTGTCTATTTATTATTTTTATTACTACGCATCAAGCTGCGCTGCTTGTCTTTGCTCCTGTGTGCTCGGGCACTCTCGCCTTTTCCACTTATTTTTATTTTTGATTTATTTTTGAATTATTTTGTCAATTTAAAAAAAAAAAACGCATCGTGCTGTGCTGTTTGTGTTTGCTTGATTGCAATCGCGCGCTCTCGCTTTCTCCACTTTACAATTTTTTGTTATTATTTATCTATTCCTGAGAGTTTATCTTATTTTTTATTTGTTTATTTAAATGAAGTCGACCAGTTGCCTGCCCTTCCTTCCATTATCCGTCACCGAGACAAACTGAACAAAGTTCTGAGGTCGACCTTGTAAAGATAAGGATTCAGGTCTGTCTGCTGTTTACCTTTGCTCCTGCGCGCACTGCCCTTCTCTCCACATTTATGTGTTTGTTTGTTTGTCTATCTAATCTTTTGGGTTTTTATTTCTAATGAGGTCGACCAGTTGTCTATTTATTATTTTTTTACTACGCATCAAGCTGCGCTGCTTGTCTTTGCTCCTGTGTGCTTGCGCACTCTCGCCTTTTCCACTTATTTTTATTTTTGATTAATTTTTGATTTATTTTGGCAATTTAAAAAAAAATACGCATCGTGCTGTGCTGTTTGTGTTTGCTTGAGTGCATTCGCGCGCTCTCGCTTTCTCCACTTTAAAATTTTTTTGTTATTATTTATCTATTCCTGAGAGTTTATCTTATTTTTATTTGTTTATTTAAATGAAGTCGACCAGTTGCCTGCCCTTCCTTCCATTATCCGTCACCGAGACAAACTGAACAAAGTTCTGAGGTCGACCTTGTAAAGATAAGGATTCAGGTCTGTCTGCTGTTTACCTTTGCTCCTGCGCGCACTGCCCTTCTCTCCACATTTATGTGTTTGTTTGTTTGTCTATCTAATCTTTTGGGTTTTTATTTCTAATGAGGTCGACCAGTTGTCTATTTATTATTTCTTTTACTACGCATCAAGCTGCGCTGCTTGTCTTTGCTCCTGTGTGGTCGCGCACTCTCGCCTTTTCCACTTATTTTTATTTTTGATTTATTTTTGATTTATTTTGTCAATTAAAAAAAATACGCATCGTGCTGTGCTGTTTGTGTTTGCTTGAGTGCATTCGCGCGCTCTCGCTTTCTCCACTTTACAATTTTTTTGTTATTATTTATCTATTCCTGAGAGTTTATCTTGTTTCTTATTTGTTTATTTAAATGAAGTCGACCAGTTGCCTGCCCTTCCTTCCATTATCCGTCACCGAGACAAACTGAACAAAGTTCTGAGGTCGACCTTGTAAAGATAAGGATTCAGGTCTGTCTGCTGTTTACCTTTGCTCCTGCGCGCACTGCCCTTCTCTCCACATTTATGTGTTTGTTTGTTTGTCTATCTAATCTTTTGGGTTTTTATTTCTAATGAGGTCGACCAGTTGTCTATTTATTATTTTTTTTACTACGCATCAAGCTGTGCTGCTTGTCTTTGCTCCTGTGTGCTCGCGCACTCTCGCCTTTTCCACTTATTTTTATTTTTGATTTATTTTTGATTTATTTTGTCAATTTAAAAAAAATACGCATCGTGCTGTGCTGTTTGTGTTTGCTTGAGTGCATTTGCGCGCTCTCGCTTTCTCCACTTTACAATTTTTTGTTATTATTTATCTATTCCTGAGAGTTTATCTTATTTTTTATTTGTTTATTTAAATGAAGTCGACCAGTTGCCTGCCCTTCCTTCCATTATCCGTCACCGAGACAAACTGAACAAAGTTCTGAGGTCGACCTTGTAAAGATAAGGATTCAGGTCTGTCTGCTGTTTACCTTTGCTCCTGCGCGCACTGCCCTTCTCTCCACATTTATGTGTTTGTTTGTTTGTCTATCTAATCTTTTGGGTTTTTATTTCTAATGAGGTCGACCAGTTGTCTATTAATTATTTTTTTTACTACGCTTCAAGCTGCGCTGCTTGTCTTTGCTCCTGTGTGCTCGCGCACTCTCGCCTTTTCCACTTATTTTTATTTTTGATTTATTTTGTCAATTTTAAAAAAAATACGCATCGTGCTGTGCTGTTTGTGTTTGCTTGAGTGCATTCGCGCGCTCTCGCTTTCTCCACTTTACAATTTTTTTGTTATTATTTATCTATTCCTGAGAGTTTATCTTATTTTTTATTTGTTTATTTAAATGAAGTCGACCAGTTGCCTGCCCTTCCTTCCATTATCCGTCACCGAGACAAACTGAACAAAGTTCTGAGGTCGACCTTGTAAAGATAAGGATTCAGGTCTGTCTGCTGTTTACCTTTGCTCCTGCGCGCACTGCCCTTCTCTCCACATTTATGTGTTTGTTTGTTTGTCTATCTAATCTTTTGGGTTTTTATTTCTAATGAGGTCGACCAGTTGTCTATTTATTATTTTTTTTACTACGCATCAAGCTGCGCTGCTTGTCTTTCCTCCTGTGTGCTTGCGCACTCTCGCCTTTTCCACTTATTTTTATTTTTGATTAATTTTTGATTTATTTTGTCAATTTAAAAAAAAATACGCATCGTGCTGTGCTGTTTGTGTTTGCTTGAGTGCATTCGCGCGCTCTCGCTTTCTCCACTTTAAAATTTTTTTGTTATTATTTATCTATTCCTGAGAGTTTATCTTATTTCTTATTTGTTTTTTAAATGAAGTCGACCAGTTGCCTGCCCTTCCTTCCATTATCCGTGACCGAGACAAACTGAACAAAGTTCTGAGGTCGACCTTGTAAAGATAAGCATTCAGGTCTGTCTGCTGTTTACCTTTGCTCCTGCCCGCACTGCCCTTCTCTCCACATTTATGTGTTTGTTTGTTTGTCTATCTAATCTTTTGGGTTTTTATTTCTAATGAGGTCGACCAGTTGTCTATTTATTATTTTTTTTACTACGCATCAAGCTGCGCTGCTTGTCTTTGCTCCTGTGTGCTCGCGCACTCTCGCCTTTTCCACTTATTTTTATTTTTGATTTATTTTTGATTTATTTTGTCAATTTTAAAAAAAAACTACGCATCGTGCTTTGCTGTTTGTGTTTGCTTGAGTGCATTCGCGCGCTCTCGCTTTCTCCACTTTACAATTTTTTTGTTATTATTTATCTATTCCTGAGAGTTTATCTTATTTTTTATTTGTTTATTTAAATGAAGTCGACCAGTTGCCTGCCCTTCCTTCCATTATCCGTCACCGAGACAAACTGAACAAAGTTCTGAGGTCGACCTTGTAAAGATAAGGATTCAGGTCTGTCTGCTGTTTACCTTTGCTCCTGCGCGCACTGCCCTTCTCTCCACATTTATGTGTTTGTTTGTCTATCTAATCTTTTGGGTTTTTATTTCTAATGAGGTCGACCAGTTGTCTATTTATTATTTCTTTTACTACGCATCAAGCTGCGCTGCTTGTCTTTGCTCCTGTGTGCTCGCGCACTCTCGCCTTTTCCACTTATTTTTATTTTTGATTTATTTTTGATTTATTTTGTCAATTAAAAAAAATACGCATCGTGCTGTGCTGTTTGTGTTTGCTTGAGTGCATTCGCGCGCTCTCGCTTTCTCCACTTTACAATTTTTTTGTTATTATTTATCTATTCCTGAGAGTTTATCTTATTTCTTATTTGTTTATTTAAATGAAGTCGACCAGTTGCCTGCCCTTCCTTCCATTATCCGTCACCGAGACAAACTGAACAAAGTTCTGAGGTCGACCTTGTAAAGATAAGGATTCAGGTCTGTCTGCTGTTTACCTTTGCTCCTGCGCGCACTGCCCTTCTCTCCACATTTATGTGTTTGTTTGTTTGTCTATCTAATCTTTTGGGTTTTTATTTCTAATGAGGTCGACCAGTTGTCTATTTATTATTTTTTTTACTACGCATCAAGCTGTGCTGCTTGTCTTTGCTCCTGTGTGCTCGCGCACTCTCGCCTTTTCCACTTATTTTTATTTTTGATTTATTTTTGATTTATTTTGTCAATTTAAAAAAAAATACGCATCGTGCTGTGCTGTTTGTGTTTGCTTGAGTGCATTCGCGCGCTCTCGCTTTCTCCACTTTACAATTTTTTGTTATTATTTATCTATTCCTGAGAGTTTATCTTATTTTTTATTTGTTTATTTAAATGAAGTCGACCAGTTGCCTGCCCTTCCTTCCATTATCCGTCACCGAGACAAACTGAACAAAGTTCTGAGGTCGACCTTGTAAAGATAAGGATTCAGGTCTGTCTGCTGTTTACCTTTGCTCCTGCGCGCACTGCCCTTCTCTCCACATTTATGTGTTTGTTTGTTTGTCTATCTAATCTTTTGGGTTTTTATTTCTAATGAGGTCGACCAGTTGTCTATTTATTATTTTTTTTACTACGCATCAAGCTGTGCTGCTTGTCTTTGCTCCTGTGTGCTCGCGCACTCTCGCCTTTTCCACTTATTTTTATTTTTGATTTATTTTGTCAATTTTAAAAAAAAATACGCATCGTGCTGTGCTGTTTGTGTTTGCTTGAGTGCATTCGCGCGCTCTCGCTTTCTCCACTTTACAATTTTTTTGTTATTATTTATCTATTCCTGAGAGTTTATCTTATTTTTTATTTGTTTATTTAAATGAAGTCGACCAGTTGCCTGCCCTTCCTTCCATTATCCGTCACCGAGACAAACTGAACAAATTCTGAGGTCGACCTTGTAAAGATAAGGATTCAGTTCTGTCTGCTGTTTACCTTTACTCCTGCGCGCACTGCCCTTCTCTCCACATTTATGTGTTTGTTTGTTTGTCTATCTAATCTTTTGGGTTTTTATTTCTAATGAGGTCGACCAGTTGTCTATTTATTATTTTTTTTACTACGCATCAAGCGGCGCTGCTTGTCTTTGCTCCTTTGTGCTTGCGCACTCTCGCCTTTTCCACTTATTTTTATTTATGATTTATTTTTGATTTATTTTGTCAATTTAAAAAAAATACGCATCGTGCTGTGCTGTTTGTGTTTGCTTGAGTGCATTCGCGCGCTCTCGCTTTCTCCACTTTACAATTTTTTTGTTATTATTTATCTATTCCTGAGAGTTTATCTTATTTCTTCTTTGTTTTTTAAATGAAGTCGACCAGTTGCCTGCACTTCCTTCCATTATCCGTCACCGAGACAAACTGAACAAAGTTCTGAGGTCGACCATGTAAAGATAAGGATTCAGGTCTGTCTGCTGTTTACCTTTGCTCCTGCGCGCATTGCCCTTCTCTCCACATTTATGTGTTTGTTTGTTTGTCTATCTAATCTTTTGGGTTTTTATTTCTAATATGGTCGACCAGTTGTCTATTTATTATTTTTATTACTACGCATCAAGCTGCGCTGCTTGTCTTTGCTCCTGTGTGCTCGGGCACTCTCGCCTTTTCCACTTATTTTTATTTTTGATTTATTTTTGAATTATTTTGTCAATTTAAAAAAAAAAAACGCATCGTGCTGTGCTGTTTGTGTTTGCTTGATTGCAATCGCGCGCTCTCGCTTTCTCCACTTTACAATTTTTTGTTATTATTTATCTATTCCTGAGAGTTTATCTTATTTTTTATTTGTTTATTTAAATGAAGTCGACCAGTTGCCTGCCCTTCCTTCCATTATCCGTCACCGAGACAAACTGAACAAAGTTCTGAGGTCGACCTTTTAAAGATAAGGATTCAGATCTGTCTGCTGTTTACCTTTGCTCCTGCGCGCACTGCCCTTCTCTCCACATTTATGTGTTTGTTTGTTTGTCTATCTAATCTTTTGGGTTTTTATTTCTAATGAGGTCGACCAGTTGTCTATTTATTATTTTTTTTACTACGCATCAAGCTGCGCTGCTTGTCTTTGCTCCTGTGTGCTCGCGCACTCTCGCCTTTTCCACTTATTTTTATTTTTGATTTATTTTGTCAATTTTAAAAAAAAATACGCATCGTGCTGTGCTGTTTGTGTTTGCTTGAGTGCATTTGCGCGCTCTCGCTTTCTCCACTTTACAATTTTTTGTTATTATTTATCTATTCCTGAGAGTTTATCTTATTTTTTATTTGTTTATTTAAATGAAGTCGACCAGTTGCCTGCCCTTCCTTCCATTATCCGTCACCGAGACAAACTGAACAAAGTTCTGAGGTCGACCTTGTAAAGATAAGGATTCACGTCTGTCTGCTGTTTACCTTTGCTCCTGCGCGCACTGCCCTTCTCTCCACATTTATGTGTTTGTTTGTTTGTCTATCTAATCTTTTGGGTTTTTATTTCTAATGAGGTCGACCAGTTGTCCATTTATTATTTTTTTTACTACGCATCAAGCTGCGCTGCTTGTCTTTGCTCCTGTGTGCTCGCGCACTCTCGCCTTTTCCACTTATTTTTATTTTTGATTTATTTTGTCAATTTAAAAAAAAAATACGCATCGTGCTGTGCTGTTTGTGTTTGCTTGAGTGCATTCGCGCGCTCTCGCTTTCTCCACTTTACAATTTTTTTGTTATTATTTATCTATTCCTGAGAGTTTATCTTATTTTTTATCTGTTTATTTAAATGAAGTCGACCAGTTGCCTGCCCTTCCTTCCATTATCCGTCACCGAGACAAACTGAACAAAGTTCTGAGGTCGACCTTGTAAAGATAAGGATTCACGTCTGTCTGCTGTTTACCTTTGCTCCTGCGCGCACTGCCCTTCTCTCCACATTTATGTGTTTGTTTGTTTGTCTATCTAATCTTTTGGGTTTTTATTTCTAATGAGGTCGACCAGTTGTCTATTTATTATTTTTTTTACTACGCATCAAGCTGCGCTGCTTGTCTTTGCTCCTGTGTGCTCGCGCACTCTCGCCTTTTCCACTTATTTTTATTTTTGATTTATTTTGTCAATTTAAAAAAAAAATACGCATCGTGCTGTGCTGTTTGTGTTTGCTTGAGTGCATTCGCGCGCTCTCGCTTTCTCCACTTTACAATTTTTTTGTTATTATTTATCTATTCCTGAGAGTTTATCTTATTTTTTATCTGTTTATTTAAATGAAGTCGACCAGTTGCCTGCCCTTCCTTCCATTATCCGTCACCGAGACAAACTGAACAAATTCTGAGGTCGACCTTGTAAAGATAAGGATTCAGGTCTGTCTGCTGTTTACCTTTGCTCCTGCGCGCGCTGCCCTTCTCTCCACATTTATGTGTTAGTTTGTTTGTCTATCTAATCTTTTGGGTTTTTATTTCTAATGAGGTCGACCAGTTGTCTATTTATTATTTTTTTTACTAGGCATCAAGCTGCGCTGCTTGTCTTTGCTCTTGTGTGCTCGCGCACTCTCACCTTTTCCACTTATTATTATTTTTGATTTATTTTTGATTTATTTTGTCAATTTAAAAAAAAATACGCATCGTGCTGTGCTGTTTGTGTTTGCTTGAGTGCATTCGCGCGCTCTCGCTTTCTCCACTTTACAATTTTTTTGTTATTATTTATCTATTCCTGAGAGTATATCTTATTTTTTATTTGTTTATTTAAATGAACTCGACCAGTTGCCTGCCCTTCCTTCCATTATCCGTCACCGAGACAAACTGAACAAAGTTCTGAGGTCGACCTTTTAAAGATAAGGATTCAGGTCTGTCTGCTGTTTACCTTTGCTCCTGCGCGCACTGCCCTTCTCTCCACATTTATGTGTTTGTTTGTTTGTCTATCTAATCTTTTGGGTTTTTATTTCTAATGAGGTCGACCAGTTGTCTATTTATTATTTTTTTTACTACACATCAAGCGGCGCTACTTGTCTTTGCTCCTGTGTGCTCGCGCACTCTCGCCTTTTCCACTTATTTTTATTTTTTATTTATTTTTATTTATTTTGTCAATTTAAAAAAATACGCATCGTGCTGTGCTGTTTGTGTTTGCTTGAGTGCATTCGCGCGCTCTCGCTTTCTCCACTTTACAATTTTTTTGTTATTATTTATCTATTCCTGAGAGTTTATCTTATTTTTTATTTGTTTATTTAAATGAAGTCGACCAGTTGCCTGCCCTTCCTTCCATTATCCGTCACCGAGACAAACTGAACAAAGTTCTGAGGTCGACCTTGTAAAGATAAGGATTCAGGTCTGTATGCTGTTTACCTTTGCTCCTGCGCGCACTGCCCTTCTCTCCACATTTATGTGTTTGTTTGTTTGTCTATCTAATCTTTTGGGTTTTTATTTCTAATGAGGTCGACCAGTTGTCTATTTATTATTTTTTTTACTACGCATCAAGCTGCGCTGCTTGTCTTTGCTCCTGTGTGTTCGCCCACTCTAGCCTTTTCCACTTATTTTTATTTTTGATTTATTTTTGATTTATTTTGTCAATTTTTAAAAAAAATACGCATCGTGCTGTGCTGTTTGTGTTTGCTTGAGTGCATTCGCGCGCTCTCGCTTTCTCCACTTTACAATTTTTTTGTTATTATTTATCTATTCCTGAGAGTTTATCTTATTTTTTATTTGTTTATTTAAATGAAGTCGACCAGTTGCCTGCCCTTCCTTCCATTATCCGTCACCGAGACAAACTGAACAAAGTTCTGAGGTCGACCTTGTAAAGATAAGGATTCAGGTCTGTCTGCTGTTTACCTTTGCTCCTGCGCGCACTGCCCTTCTCTCCACATTTATGTGTTTGTTTGTTTGTCTATCTAATCTTTTGGGTTTTTATTTCTAATGAGGTCGACCAGTTGTCTATTTATTATTTTTTTTACTACGCATCAACCTGCGCTGCTTGTCTTTGCTCCTGTGTCCTCGCGCACTCTCGCCTTTTCCACTTATTTTTATTTTTGATTTATTTTGTCAATTTAAAAAAAAATACGCATCGTGCTGTGCTGTTTGTGTTTGCTTGAGTGCATTCGCGCGCTCTCGCTTTCTCCACTTTACAATTTTTTTGTTATTATTTATCTATTCCTGAGAGTATATCTTATTTTTTATTTGTTTATTTAAATGAACTCGACCAGTTGCCTGCCCTTCCTTCCATTATCCGTCACCGAGACAAACTGAACAAAGTTCTGAGGTCGACCTTGTAAAGATAAGGATTCAGGTCTGTCTGCTGTTTACCTTTGCTCCTGCGGGCACTGCCCTTCTCTCCACATTTATGTGTTTGTTTGTTTGTCTATCTAATCTTTTGGGTTTTTATTTCTAATGAGGTCGACCAGTTGTCTATTTATTATTTTTTTTACTACGCATCAAGCGGCGCTGCTTGTCTTTGCTCCTGTGTGCTCGCGCACTCTCGCCTTTTCCACTTATTTTTATTTTTTATTTATTTTTATTTATTTTGTCAATTAAAAAAAAATACGCATCGTGCTGTGCTGTTTGTGTTTGCTTGAGTGCATTCGCGCGCTCTCGCTTTCTCCACTTTACAATTTTTTTGTTATTATTTATCTATTCCTGAGAGTTTATCTTATTTTTTATTTGTTTATTTAAATGAAGTCGACCAGTTGCCTGCCCTTCCTTCCATTATCCGTCACCGAGACAAACTGAACAAAGTTCTGAGGTCGACCTTGTAAAGATAAGGATTCAGGTCTGTCTGCTGTTTACCTTTGCTCCTGCGCGCACTGCCCTTCTCTCCACATTTATGTGTTTGTTTGTTTGTCTATCTAATCTTTTGGGTTTTTATTTCTAATGAGGTCGACCAGTTGTCTATTTATTACTTTTTTTACTACGCATCAAGCTGCGCTGCTTGTCTTTGCTCCTGTGTGTTCGCGCACTCTAGCCTTTTCCACTTATTTTTATTTTTGATTTATTTTTGATTTATTTTGTCAATTTTAAAAAAAAATACGCATCGTGCTGTGCTGTTTGTGTTTGCTTGAGTGCATTCGCGCGCTCTCGCTTTCTCCACTTTACAATTTTTTTGTTAATATTTATCTATTCCTGAGAGTTTATCTTATTTTTTATTTGTTTATTTAAATGAAGTCGACCAGTTGCCTGCCCTTCCTTCCATTATCCGTCACTGAGACAAACTGAACAAAGTTCTGAGGTCGACCTTGTAAAGATAAGGATTCAGGTCTGTCTGCTGTTTACCTTTGCTCCTGCGCGCACTGCCTTTCTCTCCACATTTATGTGTTTGTTTGTTTGTCTATCTAATCTTTTGGGTTTTTATTTCTAATGAGGTCGACCAGTTGTCTATTTATTATTTTTTTTACTACGCATCAAGCTGCGCTGCTTGTCTTTGCTCCTGTGTGCTCGCGCACTCTCGCCTTTTCCACTTATTTTTATTTTTGATTTATTTTGTCAATTTAAAAAAAAATACGCATCGTGCTGTGCTGTTTGTGTTTGCTTGAGTGCATTCGCGCGCTCTCGCTTTCTCCACTTTACAATTTTTTGTTATTATTTATCTATTCCTGAGAGTTTATCTTATTTTTTATTTGTTTATTTAAATGAAGTCGACCAGTTGCCTGCCCTTCCTTCCATTATCCGTCACCGAGACAAACTGAACAAAGTTCTGAGGTCGACCTTGTAAAGATAAGGATTCAGGTCTGTCTGCTGTTTACCTTTGCTCCTGCGCGCACTGCCCTTCTCTCCACATTTATGTGTTTGTTTGTTTGTCTATCTAATCTTTTGGGTTTTTATTTCTAATGAGGTCGACCAGTTGTCTATTTATTATTTTTTTTACTACGCATCAAGCGGCGCTGCTTGTCTTTGCTCCTGTGTGCTCGCGCACTCTCGCCTTTTCCACTTATTTTTATTTTTTATTTATTTTTATTTATTTTGTCAATTTAAAAAAAATACGCATCGTGCTGTGCTGTTTGTGTTTGCTTGAGTGCATTCGCGCGCTCTCGCTTTCTCCACTTTACAATTTTTTTGTTATTATTTATCTATTCCTGAGAGTTTATCTTATTTTTTATTTGTTTATTTAAATGAAGTCGACCAGTTGCCTGCCCTTCCTTCCATTATCCGTCACCGAGACAAACTGAACAAAGTTCTGAGGTCGACCTTGTAAAGATAAGGATTCAGGTCTGTCTGCTGTTTACCTTTGCACCTGCGCGCACTGCCCTTCTCTCCACATTTATGTGTTTGTTTGTTTGTCTATCTAATCTTTTGGGTTTTTATTTCTAATGAGGTCGACCAGTTGTCTATTTATTATTTTTTTTACTACGCATCAAGCTGCGCTGCTTGTCTTTGCTCCTGTGTGCTCGCGCACTCTAGCCTTTTCCACTTATTTTTATTTTTGATTTATTTTTGATTTATTTTGTCAATTTTAAAAAAAAATACGCATCGTGCTGTGCTGTTTGTGTTTGCTTGAGTGCATTCGCGCGCTCTCGCTTTCTCCACTTTACAATTTTTTTGTTATTATTTATCTATTCCTGAGAGTTTATCTTATTTTTTATTTGTTTATTTAAATGAAGTCGACCAGTTGCCTGCCCTTCCTTCCATTATCCGTCACCGAGACAAACTGAACAAAGTTCTGAGGTCGACCTTGTAAAGATAAGGATTCAGGTCTGTCTGCTGTTTACCTTTGCTCCTGCGCGCAATGCCCTTCTCTCCACATTTATGTGTTTGTTTGTTTGTCTATCTAATCTTTTGGGTTTTTATTTCTAATGAGGTCGACCAGTTGTCTATTTATTATTTTTTTTACTACGCATCAAGCTGCGCTGCTTGTCTTTGCACCTGTGTGCTCGCGCACTCTCGCCTTTTCCACTTATTTTTATTTTTGATTTATTTTGTCAATTTAAAAAAAAATACGCATCGTGCTGTGCTGTTTGTGTTTGCTTGAGTGCATTCGCGCGCTCTCGCTTTCTCCACTTTACAATTTTTTTGTTATTATTTATCTATTCCTGAGAGTTTATCTTATTTTTTATTTGTTTATTTAAATGAAGTCGACCAGTTGCCTGCCCTTCCTTCCATTATCCGTCACCGAGACAAACTGAACAAAGTTCTGAGGTCGACCTTGTAAAGATAAGGATTCAGGTCTGTCTGCTGTTTACCTTTGCTCCTGCGCGCAATGCCCTTCTCTCCACATTTATGTGTTTGTTTGTTTGTCTATCTAATCTTTTGGGTTTTTATTTCTAATGAGGTCGACCAGTTGTCTATTTATTATTTTTTTTACTACGCATCAAGCGGCGCTGCTTGTCTTTGCTCCTGTGTGCTCGCGCACTCTCGCCTTTTCCACTTATTTTTATTTTTGATTTATTTTGTCAATTTAAAAAAAAATACGCATCGTGCTGTGCTGTTTGTGTTTGCTTGAGTGCATTCGCGCGCTCTCGCTTTCTCCACTTTACAATTTTTTTGTTATTATTTATCTATTCCTGAGAGTTTATCTTATTTTTTATTTGTTTATTTAAATGAAGTCGACCAGTTGCCTGCCCTTCCTTCCATTATCCGTCACCAAGACAAACTGAACAAAGTTCTGAGGTCGACCTTGTAAAGATAAGGATTCAGGTCTGTCTGCTGTTTACCTTTGCTCCTGCGCGCACTGCCCTTCTCTCCTCATTTATGTGTTTGTTTGTTTGTCTATCTAATCTTTTGGGTTTTTATTTCTAATGAGGTCGACCAGTTGTCTATTTATTATTTTTTTTACTACGCATCAAGCTGCGCTGCTTGTCTTTGCTCCTGTGTGCTCGCGCAGCCTCGCCTTTACCACTTATTTTTATTTTTGATTTATTTTTTATTTATTTTGTCAATTTAAAAAAAATACGCATCGTGCTTTGCTGTTTGTGTTTGCTTGAGTGCATTCGCGCGCTCTCGCTTTCTCCACTTTACAATTTTTTTGTTATTATTTATCTATTCCTGATAGTTTATCTTATTTTTTATTTGTTTATTTAAATGAAGTCGACCAGTTGCCTGCCCTTCCTTCCATTATCCGTCACCGAGACAAACTGAACAAAGTTCTGAGGTCGACCTTGTAAAGATAAGGATTCAGGTCTGTATGCTGTTTACCTTTGCTCCTGCGCGCACTGCCCTTCTCTCCACATTTATGTGTTTGTTTGTTTGTCTATCTAATCTTTTGGGTTTTTATTTCTAATGAGGTCGACCAGTTGTCTATTTATTATTTTTTTTACTACGCATCAAGCTGCGCTGCTTGTCTTTGCTCCTGTGTGCTCGCGCACTCTCGCCTTTTCCACTTATTTTTATTTTTTATTTATTTTTATTTATTTTGTCAATTTAAAAAAATACGCATCGTGCTGTGCTGTTTGTGTTTGCTTGAGTGCATTCGCGCGCTCTCGCTTTCTCCACTTTACAATTTTTTTGTTATTATTTATCTATTCCTGAGAGTTTATCTTATTTTTTATTTGTTTATTTAAATGAAGTCGACCAGTTGCCTGCCCTTCCTTCCATTATCCGTCACCGAGACAAACTGAACAAAGTTCTGAGGTCGACCTTGTAAAGATAAGGATTCAGGTCTGTATGCTGTTTACCTTTGCTCCTGCGCGCACTGCCCTTCTCTCCACATTTATGTGTTTGTTTGTTTGTCTATCTAATCTTTTGGGTTTTTATTTCTAATGAGGTCGACCAGTTGTCTATTTATTATTTTTTTTACTACGCATCAAGCTGCGCTGCTTGTCTTTGCTCCTGTGTGTTCGCCCACTCTAGCCTTTTCCACTTATTTTTATTTTTGATTTATTTTTGATTTATTTTGTCAATTTTAAAAAAAAATACGCATCGTGCTGTGCTGTTTGTGTTTGCTTGAGTGCATTCGCGCGCTCTCGCTTTCTCCACTTTACAATTTTTTTGTTATTATTTATCTATTCCTGAGAGTTTATCTTATTTTTTATTTGTTTATTTAAATGAAGTCGACCAGTTGCCTGCCCTTCCTTCCATTATCCGTCACCGAGACAAACTGAACAAAGTTCTGAGGTCGACCTTGTAAAGATAAGGATTCAGGTCTGTCTGCTGTTTACCTTTGCTCCTGCGCGCACTGCCCTTCTCTCCACATTTATGTGTTTGTTTGTTTGTCTATCTAATCTTTTGGGTTTTTATTTCTAATGAGGTCGACCAGTTGTCTATTTATTATTTTTTTTACTACGCATCAACCTGCGCTGCTTGTCTTTGCTCCTGTGTCCTCGCGCACTCTCGCCTTTTCCACTTATTTTTATTTTTGATTTATTTTGTCAATTTAAAAAAAAATACGCATCGTGCTGTGCTGTTTGTGTTTGCTTGAGTGCATTCGCGCGCTCTCGCTTTCTCCACTTTACAATTTTTTTGTTATTATTTATCTATTCCTGAGAGTATATCTTATTTTTTATTTGTTTATTTAAATGAACTCGACCAGTTGCCTGCCCTTCCTTCCATTATCCGTCACCGAGACAAACTGAACAAAGTTCTGAGGTCGACCTTGTAAAGATAAGGATTCAGGTCTGTCTGCTGTTTACCTTTGCTCCTGCGGGCACTGCCCTTCTCTCCACATTTATGTGTTTGTTTGTTTGTCTATCTAATCTTTTGGGTTTTTATTTCTAATGAGGTCGACCAGTTGTCTATTTATTATTTTTTTTACTACGCATCAAGCGGCGCTGCTTGTCTTTGCTCCTGTGTGCTCGCGCACTCTCGCCTTTTCCACTTATTTTTATTTTTTATTTATTTTTATTTATTTTGTCAATTAAAAAAAAATACGCATCGTGCTGTGCTGTTTGTGTTTGCTTGAGTGCATTCGCGCGCTCTCGCTTTCTCCACTTTACAATTTTTTTGTTATTATTTATCTATTCCTGAGAGTTTATCTTATTTTTTATTTGTTTATTTAAATGAAGTCGACCAGTTGCCTGCCCTTCCTTCCATTATCCGTCACCGAGACAAACTGAACAAAGTTCTGAGGTCGACCTTGTAAAGATAAGGATTCAGGTCTGTCTGCTGTTTACCTTTGCTCCTGCGCGCACTGCCCTTCTCTCCACATTTATGTGTTTGTTTGTTTGTCTATCTAATCTTTTGGGTTTTTATTTCTAATGAGGTCGACCAGTTGTCTATTTATTACTTTTTTTACTACGCATCAAGCTGCGCTGCTTGTCTTTGCTCCTGTGTGTTCGCGCACTCTAGCCTTTTCCACTTATTTTTATTTTTGATTTATTTTTGATTTATTTTGTCAATTTTAAAAAAAAATACGCATCGTGCTGTGCTGTTTGTGTTTGCTTGAGTGCATTCGCGCGCTCTCGCTTTCTCCACTTTACAATTTTTTTGTTAATATTTATCTATTCCTGAGAGTTTATCTTATTTTTTATTTGTTTATTTAAATGAAGTCGACCAGTTGCCTGCCCTTCCTTCCATTATCCGTCACTGAGACAAACTGAACAAAGTTCTGAGGTCGACCTTGTAAAGATAAGGATTCAGGTCTGTCTGCTGTTTACCTTTGCTCCTGCGCGCACTGCCTTTCTCTCCACATTTATGTGTTTGTTTGTTTGTCTATCTAATCTTTTGGGTTTTTATTTCTAATGAGGTCGACCAGTTGTCTATTTATTATTTTTTTTACTACGCATCAAGCTGCGCTGCTTGTCTTTGCTCCTGTGTGCTCGCGCACTCTCGCCTTTTCCACTTATTTTTATTTTTGATTTATTTTGTCAATTTAAAAAAAAATACGCATCGTGCTGTGCTGTTTGTGTTTGCTTGAGTGCATTCGCGCGCTCTCGCTTTCTCCACTTTACAATTTTTTGTTATTATTTATCTATTCCTGAGAGTTTATCTTATTTTTTATTTGTTTATTTAAATGAAGTCGACCAGTTGCCTGCCCTTCCTTCCATTATCCGTCACCGAGACAAACTGAACAAAGTTCTGAGGTCGACCTTGTAAAGATAAGGATTCAGGTCTGTCTGCTGTTTACCTTTGCTCCTGCGCGCACTGCCCTTCTCTCCACATTTATGTGTTTGTTTGTTTGTCTATCTAATCTTTTGGGTTTTTATTTCTAATGAGGTCGACCAGTTGTCTATTTATTATTTTTTTTACTACGCATCAAGCGGCGCTGCTTGTCTTTGCTCCTGTGTGCTCGCGCACTCTCGCCTTTTCCACTTATTTTTATTTTTTATTTATTTTTATTTATTTTGTCAATTTAAAAAAAATACGCATCGTGCTGTGCTGTTTGTGTTTGCTTGAGTGCATTCGCGCGCTCTCGCTTTCTCCACTTTACAATTTTTTTGTTATTATTTATCTATTCCTGAGAGTTTATCTTATTTTTTATTTGTTTATTTAAATGAAGTCGACCAGTTGCCTGCCCTTCCTTCCATTATCCGTCACCGAGACAAACTGAACAAAGTTCTGAGGTCGACCTTGTAAAGATAAGGATTCAGGTCTGTCTGCTGTTTACCTTTGCACCTGCGCGCACTGCCCTTCTCTCCACATTTATGTGTTTGTTTGTTTGTCTATCTAATCTTTTGGGTTTTTATTTCTAATGAGGTCGACCAGTTGTCTATTTATTATTTTTTTTACTACGCATCAAGCTGCGCTGCTTGTCTTTGCTCCTGTGTGCTCGCGCACTCTAGCCTTTTCCACTTATTTTTATTTTTGATTTATTTTTGATTTATTTTGTCAATTTTAAAAAAAAATACGCATCGTGCTGTGCTGTTTGTGTTTGCTTGAGTGCATTCGCGCGCTCTCGCTTTCTCCACTTTACAATTTTTTTGTTATTATTTATCTATTCCTGAGAGTTTATCTTATTTTTTATTTGTTTATTTAAATGAAGTCGACCAGTTGCCTGACCTTCCTTCCATTATCCGTCACCGAGACAAACTGAACAAAGTTCTGAGGTCGACCTTGTAAAGATAAGGATTCAGGTCTGTCTGCTGTTTACCTTTGCTCCTGCGCGCACTGCCCTTCTCTCCACATTTATGTGTTTGTTTGTTTGTCTATCTAATCTTTTGGGTTTTTATTTCTAATGAGGTCGACCAGTTGTCTATTTATTATTTTTTTTACTACGCATCAAGCTGCGCTGCTTGTCTTTGCACCTGTGTGCTCGCGCACTCTCGCCTTTTCCACTTATTTTTATTTTTGATTTATTTTGTCAATTTAAAAAAAAATACGCATCGTGCTGTGCTGTTTGTGTTTGCTTGAGTGCATTCGCGCGCTCTCGCTTTCTCCACTTTACAATTTTTTTGTTATTATTTATCTATTCCTGAGAGTTTATCTTATTTTTTATTTGTTTATTTAAATGAAGTCGACCAGTTGCCTGCCCTTCCTTCCATTATCCGTCACCGAGACAAACTGAACAAAGTTCTGAGGTCGACCTTGTAAAGATAAGGATTCAGGTCTGTCTGCTGTTTACCTTTGCTCCTGCGCGCACTGCCCTTCTCTCCACATTTATGTGTTTGTTTGTTTGTCTATCTAATCTTTTGGGTTTTTATTTCTAATGAGGTCGACCAGTTGTCTATTTATTATTTTTTTTACTACGCATCAAGCGGCGCTGCTTGTCTTTGCTCCTGTGTGCTCGCGCACTCTCGCCTTTTCCACTTATTTTTATTTTTGATTTATTTTGTCAATTTAAAAAAAAATACGCATCGTGCTGTGCTGTTTGTGTTTGCTTGAGTGCATTCGCGCGCTCTCGCTTTCTCCACTTTACAATTTTTTTGTTATTATTTATCTATTCCTGAGAGTTTATCTTATTTTTTATTTGTTTATTTAAATGAAGTCGACCAGTTGCCTGCCCTTCCTTCCATTATCCGTCACCAAGACAAACTGAACAAAGTTCTGAGGTCGACCTTGTAAAGATAAGGATTCAGGTCTGTCTGCTGTTTACCTTTGCTCCTGCGCGCACTGCCCTTCTCTCCTCATTTATGTGTTTGTTTGTTTGTCTATCTAATCTTTTGGGTTTTTATTTCTAATGAGGTCGACCAGTTGTCTATTTATTATTTTTTTTACTACGCATCAAGCTGCGCTGCTTGTCTTTGCTCCTGTGTGCTCGCGCAGCCTCGCCTTTACCACTTATTTTTATTTTTGATTTATTTTTTATTTATTTTGTCAATTTAAAAAAAATACGCATCGTGCTTTGCTGTTTGTGTTTGCTTGAGTGCATTCGCGCGCTCTCGCTTTCTCCACTTTACAATTTTTTTGTTATTATTTATCTATTCCTGATAGTTTATCTTATTTTTTATTTGTTTATTTAAATGAAGTCGACCAGTTGCCTGCCCTTCCTTCCATTATCCGTCACCGAGACAAACTGAACAAAGTTCTGAGGTCGACCTTGTAAAGATAAGGATTCAGGTCTGTATGCTGTTTACCTTTGCTCCTGCGCGCACTGCCCTTCTCTCCACATTTATGTGTTTGTTTGTTTGTCTATCTAATCTTTTGGGTTTTTATTTCTAATGAGGTCGACCAGTTGTCTATTTATTATTTTTTTTACTACGCATCAAGCTGCGCTGCTTGTCTTTGCTCCTGTGTGCTCGCGCACTCTCGCCTTTTCCACTTATTTTTATTTTTGATTTATTTTTGATTTATTTTGTCAATATAAAAAAAATACGCATCGTGCTGTGCTGTTTGTGTTTGCTTGAGTGCATTCGCGCGCTCTCGCTTTCTCCACTTTACAATTTTTTGTTATTATTTATCTATTCCTGAGAGTTTATCTTATTTTTTATTTGTTTATTTAAATGAAGTCGACCAGTTGCCTGCCCTTCCTTCCATTATCCGTCACCGAGACAAACTGAACAAAGTTCTGATGTCGACCTTGTAAAGATAAGGATTCAGGTCTGTCTGCTGGTTACCTTTGCTCCTGCGCGCACTGCCCATCTCTCCACATTTATGTGTTTGTTTGTTTGTCTATCTAATCTTTTGGGTTTTTATTTCTAATGAGGTCGACCAGTTGTCTATTTATTATTTTTTTTACTACCCATCAAGCTGCGCTGCTTGTCTTTGCTCCTGTGTGCTCGCGCACTCTCGCCTTTTCAACTTATTTTTATTTTTGATTTATTTTGTCAATTTTAAAAAAAATACGCATCCCGCTGTGCTGTTTTTGTTTGCTTGAGTGCATTCGCGCGCTCTCGCTTTCTCCACTTTACAATTTTTTTGTTATTATTTATCTATTCCTGAGAGTTTATCCTATTTTTTATTTGTTTATTTAAATGAAGTCGACCAGTTGCCTGCCCTTCCTTCCATTACCCGTCACCGAGACAAACTGAACAAAGTTCTGAGGTCGACCTTGTAAATATAAGGATTCAGGTCTGTCTGCTGTTTACATTTGCTCCTGCGCGCACTGCCCTTCTCTCCAATTTATGTGTTTGTTTGTTTGTCTATCTAATCTTTTGGGTTTTTATTTCTAATGAGGTCGACCAGTTGTCTATTTATTATTTTTTTTACTACGCATCAAGGTGCGCTGCTTGTCTTTGCTCCTGTGTGCTCGCGCACTCTCGCCTTTTCCACTTATTTTTATTTTTTATTTATTTTTATTTATTTTGTCAATTTAACAAAAATACGCATCGTGCTGTGCTGTTTGTGTTTGCTTGAGTGCATTCGCGCGCTCTCGCTTTCTCCACTTTACAATTTTTTTGTTATTATTTATCTATTCCTGAGAGTTTATCTTATTTTTTATTTGTTTATTTAGATGAAGTCGACCAGTTGCCTGCCCTTCCTTCCATTATCCGTCACCGAGACAAACTGAACAAAGTTCTGAGGTCGACCTTGTAAAGATAAGGATTCAGGTCTGTCTGCTGTTTACATTTGCTCCTGCGCGCACTGCCCTTCTCTCCACATTTATGTGTTTGTTTGTTTGTCTATCTAATCTTTTGGGTTTTTATTTCTAATGAGGTCGACCAGTTGTCTATTTATTATTTTTTTTACTACGCATCAAGCTGCGCTGCTTGTCTTTGCTCCTGTGTGCTCGCGCACTCTCGCCTTTTCCACTTATTTTTATTTTTGATTTATTTAGTCAATTTAAAAAAAAATACGCATCGTGCTGTGCTGTTTGTGTTTGCTTGAGTGCATTCGCGCGCTCTCGCTTTCTCCACTTTACAATTTTTTTGTTATTATTTATCTATTCCTGAGAGTTTATCTTATTTTTTATTTGTTTATTTAAATGAAGTCGACCAGTTGCCTGCCCTTCCTTCCATTATCCGTCACCAAGACAAACTGAACAAAGTTCTGAGGTCGACCTTGTAAAGATAAGGATTCAGGTCTGTCTGCTGTTTACCTTTGCTCCTGCGCGCACTGCCCTTCTCTCCTCATTTATGTGTTTGTTTGTTTGTCTATCTAATCTTTTGGGTTTTTATTTCTTATGAGGTCGACCAGTTGTCTATTTATTATTTTTTTTACTACGCATCAAGCTGCGCTGCTTGTCTTTGCTCCTGTGTGCTCGCGCAGCCTCGCCTTTACCACTTATTTTTATTTTTGATTTATTTTTTATTTATTTTGTCAATTTAAAAAAAATACGCATCGTGCTTTGCTGTTTGTGTTTGCTTGAGTGCATTCGCGCGCTCTCGCTTTCTCCACTTTACAATTTTTTTGTTATTATTTATCTATTCCTGATAGTTTATCTTATTTTTTATTTGTTTATTTAAATGAAGTCGACCAGTTGCCTGCCCTTCCTTCCATTATCCGTCACCGAGACAAACTGAACAAAGTTCTGAGGTCGACCTTGTAAAGATAAGGATTCAGGTCTGTATGCTGTTTACCTTTGCTCCTGCGCGCACTGCCCTTCTCTCCACATTTATGTGTTTGTTTGTTTGTCTATCTAATCTTTTGGGTTTTTATTTCTAATGAGGTCGACCAGTTGTCTATTTATTATTTTTTTTACTACGCATCAAGCTGCGCTGCTTGTCTTTGCTCCTGTGTGCTCGCGCACTCTCGCCTTTTCCACTTATTTTTATTTTTGATTTATTTTTGATTTATTTTGTCAATATAAAAAAAATACGCATCGTGCTGTGCTGTTTGTGTTTGCTTGAGTGCATTCGCGCGCTCTCGCTTTCTCCACTTTACAATTTTTTGTTATTATTTATCTATTCCTGAGAGTTTATCTTATTTTTTATTTGTTTATTTAAATGAAGTCGACCAGTTGCCTGCCCTTCCTTCCATTATCCGTCACCGAGACAAACTGAACAAAGTTCTGATGTCGACCTTGTAAAGATAAGGATTCAGGTCTGTCTGCTGGTTACCTTTGCTCCTGCGCGCACTGCCCATCTCTCCACATTTATGTGTTTGTTTGTTTGTCTATCTAATCTTTTGGGTTTTTATTTCTAATGAGGTCGACCAGTTGTCTATTTATTATTTTTTTTACTACCCATCAAGCTGCGCTGCTTGTCTTTGCTCCTGTGTGCTCGCGCACTCTCGCCTTTTCAACTTATTTTTATTTTTGATTTATTTTGTCAATTTTAAAAAAAATACGCATCCCGCTGTGCTGTTTTTGTTTGCTTGAGTGCATTCGCGCGCTCTCGCTTTCTCCACTTTACAATTTTTTTGTTATTATTTATCTATTCCTGAGAGTTTATCCTATTTTTTATTTGTTTATTTAAATGAAGTCGACCAGTTGCCTGCCCTTCCTTCCATTACCCGTCACCGAGACAAACTGAACAAAGTTCTGAGGTCGACCTTGTAAATATAAGGATTCAGGTCTGTCTGCTGTTTACATTTGCTCCTGCGCGCACTGCCCTTCTCTCCAATTTATGTGTTTGTTTGTTTGTCTATCTAATCTTTTGGGTTTTTATTTCTAATGAGGTCGACCAGTTGTCTATTTATTATTTTTTTTACTACGCATCAAGGTGCGCTGCTTGTCTTTGCTCCTGTGTGCTCGCGCACTCTCGCCTTTTCCACTTATTTTTATTTTTTATTTATTTTTATTTATTTTGTCAATTTAACAAAAATACGCATCGTGCTGTGCTGTTTGTGTTTGCTTGAGTGCATTCGCGCGCTCTCGCTTTCTCCACTTTACAATTTTTTTGTTATTATTTATCTATTCCTGAGAGTTTATCTTATTTTTTATTTGTTTATTTAGATGAAGTCGACCAGTTGCCTGCCCTTCCTTCCATTATCCGTCACCGAGACAAACTGAACAAAGTTCTGAGGTCGACCTTGTAAAGATAAGGATTCAGGTCTGTCTGCTGTTTACATTTGCTCCTGCGCGCACTGCCCTTCTCTCCACATTTATGTGTTTGTTTGTTTGTCTATCTAATCTTTTGGGTTTTTATTTCTAATGAGGTCGACCAGTTGTCTATTTATTATTTTTTTTACTACGCATCAAGCTGCGCTGCTTGTCTTTGCTCCTGTGTGCTCGCGCACTCTCGCCTTTTCCACTTATTTTTATTTTTGATTTATTTAGTCAATTTAAAAAAAAATACGCAGCGTGCTGTGCTGTTTGTGTTTGCTTGAGTGCATTCGCGCGCTCTCGCTTTCTCCACTTTACAATTTTTTTGTTATTATTTATCTATTCCTGAGAGTTTATCTTATTTTTTATTTGTTTATTTAAATGAAGTCGACCAGTTGCCTGCCCTTCCTTCCATTATCGGTCACCGAGACAAACTGAACAAAGTTCTGAAGTCGACCTTGTAAAGATAAGGATTCAGGTCTGTCTGCTGTTTACCTTTGCTCCTGCGCGCACTGCCCTTCTCTCCTCATTTATGTGTTTGTTTGTTTGTCTATCTAATCTTTTGGGTTTTTATTTCTAATGAGGTCGACCAGTTGTCTATTTATTATTTTTTTTACTACGCATCAAGCTGCGCTGCTTGTCTTTGCTCCTGTGTGCTCGCGCACTCTCGCCTTTTCCACTTATTTTTATATTTGATTTATTTTTGATTTATTTTGTCAATTTAAAAAAAAAAACGCATCGTGCTGTGCTGTTTGTGTTTGCTTGAGTGCATTCGCGCGCTCTCGCTTTCTCCACTTTACATTTTTTTTGTTATTATTTATCTATTCCTGATAGTTTATCTTATTTTTTATTTGTTTATTTAAATGAAGTCGACCAGTTGCCTGCCCTTCCTTCCATTATCCGTCACCTAGACAAACTGAACAAAGTTCTGAGGTCGACCTTGTAAAGATAAGGATTCAGGTCTGTATGCTGTTTACCTTTGCTCCTGCGCGCACTGCCCTTCTCTCCACATTTATGTGTTTGTTTGTTTGTCTATCTAATCTTTTGGGTTTTTATTTCTAATGAGGTCGACCAGTTGTCTATTTATTATTTTTTTTACTACGCATCAAGCTGCGCTGCTTGTCTTTGCTCCTGTGTGCTCGCGCACTCTCGCCTTTTCCACTTATTTTTATTTTTGATTTATTTAGTCAATTTAAAAAAAAATACGCATCGTGCTGTGCTGTTTGTGTTTGCTTGAGTGCATTCGCGCGCTCTCGCTTTCTCCACTTTACAATTTTTTGTTATTATTTATCTATTCCTGAGAGTTTATCTTATTTTTTATTTGTTTATTTAAATGAAGTCGACCAGTTGCCTGCCCTTCCTTCCATTATCGGTCACCGAGACAAACTGAACAAAGTTCTGAAGTCGACCTTGTAAAGATAAGGATTCAGGTCTGTCTGCTGTTTACCTTTGCTCCTGCGCGCACTGCCCTTCTCTCCTCATTTATGTGTTTGTTTGTTTGTCTATCTAATCTTTTGGGTTTTTATTTCTAATGAGGTCGACCAGTTGTCTATTTATTATTTTTTTTACTACGCATCAAGCTGCGCTGCTTGTCTTTGCTCCTGTGTGCTCGCGCACTCTCGCCTTTTCCACTTATTTTTATATTTGATTTATTTTTGATTTATTTTGTCAATTTAAAAAAAAAAACGCATCGTGCTGTGCTGTTTGTGTTTGCTTGAGTGCATTCGCGCGCTCTCGCTTTCTCCACTTTACATTTTTTTTGTTATTATTTATCTATTCCTGATAGTTTATCTTATTTTTTATTTGTTTATTTAAATGAAGTCGACCAGTTGCCTGCCCTTCCTTCCATTATCCGTCACCTAGACAAACTGAACAAAGTTCTGAGGTCGACCTTGTAAAGATAAGGATTCAGGTCTGTATGCTGTTTACCTTTGCTCCTGCGCGCACTGCCCTTCTCTCCACATTTATGTGTTTGTTTGTTTGTCTATCTAATCTTTTGGGTTTTTATTTCTAATGAGGTCGACCAGTTGTCTATTTATTATTTTTTTTACTACGCATCAAGCTGCGCTGCTTGTCTTTGCTCCTGTGTGCTCGCGCACTCTCGCCTTTTCCACTTATTTTTATTTTTGATTTATTTTTGATTTATTTTGTCAATATAAAAAAATACGCATCGTGCTGTGCTGTTTGTGTTTGCTTGAGTGCATTCGCGCGCTCTCGCTTTCTCCACTTTACAATTTTTTGTTATTATTTATCTATTCCTGAGAGTTTATCTTATTTTTTATTTGTTTATTTAAATGAAGTCGACCAGTTGCCTGCCCTTCCTTCCATTATCCGTCACCGAGACAAACTGAACAAAGTTCTGATGTCGACCTTGTAAAGATAAGGATTCAGGTCTGTCTGCTGGTTACCTTTGCTCCTGCGCGCACTGCCCATCTCTCCACATTTATGTGTTTGTTTGTTTGTCTATCTAATCTTTTGGGTTTTTATTTCTAATGAGGTCGACCAGTTGTCTATTTATTATTTTTTTTACTACCCATCAAGCTGCGCTGCTTGTCTTTGCTCCTGTGTGCTCGCGCACTCTCGCCTTTTCAACTTATTTTTATTTTTGATTTATTTTGTCAATTTTAAAAAAAAATACGCATCCCGCTGTGCTGTTTTTGTTTGCTTGAGTGCATTCGCGCGCTCTCGCTTTCTCCACTTTACAATTTTTTTGTTATTATTTATCTATTCCTGAGAGTTTATCCTATTTTTTATTTGTTTATTTAAATGAAGTCGACCAGTTGCCTGCCCTTCCTTCCATTACCCGTCACCGAGACAAACTGAACAAAGTTCTGAGGTCGACCTTGTAAATATAAGGATTCAGGTCTGTCTGCTGTTTACCTTTGCTCCTGCGCGCACTGCCCTTCTCTCCACATTTATGTGTTTGTTTGTTTGTCTATCTAATCTTTTGGGTTTTTATTTCTAATGAGGTCGACCAGTTGTCTATTTATTATTTTTTTTACTACGCATCAAGGTGCGCTGCTTGTCTTTGCTCCTGTGTGCTCGCGCACTCTCGCCTTTTCCACTTATTTTTATTTTTTATTTATTTTTATTTATTTTGTCAATTTAACAAAAATACGCATCGTGCTGTGCTGTTTGTGTTTGCTTGAGTGCATTCGCGCGCTCTCGCTTTCTCCACTTTACAATTTTTTTGTTATTATTTATCTATTCCTGAGAGTTTATCTTATTTTTTATTTGTTTATTTAGATGAAGTCGACCAGTTGCCTGCCCTTCCTTCCATTATCCGTCACCGAGACAAACTGAACAAAGTTCTGAGGTCGACCTTGTAAAGATAAGGATTCAGGTCTGTCTGCTGTTTACATTTGCTCCTGCGCGCACTGCCCTTCTCTCCACATTTATGTGTTTGTTTGTTTGTCTATCTAATCTTTTGGGTTTTTATTTCTAATGAGGTCGACCAGTTGTCTATTTATTATTTTTTTTACTACGCATCAAGCTGCGCTGCTTGTCTTTGCTCCTGTGTGCTCGCGCACTCTCGCCTTTTCCACTTATTTTTATATTTGATTTATTTTTGATTTATTTTGTCAATTTTAAAAAAAAAACGCATCGTGCTGTGCTGTTTGTGTTTGCTTGAGTGCATTCGCGCGCTCTCGCTTTCTCCACTTTACAATTTTTTTGTTATTATTTATCTATTCCTGATAGTTTATCTTATTTTTTATTTGTTTATTTAAATGAAGTCGACCAGTTGCCTGCCCTTCCTTCCATTATCCGTCACCTAGACAAACTGAACAAAGTTCTGAGGTCGACCTTGTAAAGATAAGGATTCAGGTCTGTATGCTGTTTACCTTTGCTCCTGCGCGCACTGCCCTTCTCTCCACATTTATGTGTTTGTTTGTTTGTCTATCTAATCTTTTGGGTTTTTATTTCTAATGAGGTCGACCAGTTGTCTATTTATTATTTTTTTTATTACGCATCAAGCTGCGCTGCTTGTCTTTGCTCCTGTGTGCTCGCGCACTCTCGCCTTTTCCACTTATTTTTATTTTTGATTTATTTTGTCAATTTAAAAAAAAATACGCATCGTGCTTTGCTGTTTGTGTTTGCTTGAGTGCATTCGCGCGCTCTCGCTTTCTCCACATTACAATTTTTTTGTTATTATTTATCTATTCCTGATAGTTTATCTTATTTTTTATTTGTTTATTTAAATGAAGTCGACCAGTTGCCTGCCCTTCCTTCCATTAACCGTCACCGAGACAAACTGAACAAAGTTCTGAGGTCGACCTTGTAAAGATAAGGATTCAGGTCTGTATGCTGTTTACCTTTGCTCCTGCGCGCACTGCCCTTCTCTCCACATTTATGTGTTTGTTTGTTTGTCTATCTAATCTTTTGGGTTTTTATTTCTAATGAGGTCGACCAGTTGTCTATTTATTATTTTTTTTACTACGCATCAAGCTGCGCTGCTTGTCTTTGCTCCTGTGTGCTCGCGCACTCTCGCCTTTTCCACTTATTTTTATTTTTGATTTATTTTTGATATATTTTGTCAATTTAAAAAAAATACGGATCGTGCTGTGCTGTTTGTGTTTGCTTGAGTGCATTCGCGCGCTCTCGCTTTCTCCACTTTACAATTTTTTTGTTATTATTTATCTATTCCTGATAGTTTATCTTATTTTTTATTTGTTTATTTAAATGAAGTCGACCAGTTGCCTGCCCTTCCTTCCATTATCCGTCACCGAGACAAACTGAACAAAGTTCTGAGGTCGACCTTGTAAAGATAAGGATTCAGGTCTGTATGCTGTTTACCTTTGCTCCTGCGCGCACTGCCCTTCTCTCCACATTTATGTGTTTGTTTGTTTGTCTATCTAATCTTTTGGGTTTTGATTTCTAATGAGGTCGACCAGTTGTCTATTTATTATTTTTTTTATTACGCATCAAGCTGCGCTGCTTGTCTTTGCTCCTGTGTGCTCGCGCACTCTCGCCTTTTCCACTTATTTTTATTTTTGATTTATTTTGTCAATTTAAAAAAAAATACGCATCGTGCTTTGCTGTTTGTGTTTGCTTGAGTGCATTCGCGCGCTCTCGCTTTCTCCACTTTACAATTTTTTTGTTATTATTTATCTATTCCTGAGAGTTTATCTTATTTTTTATTTGTTTATTTAAATGAAGTCGACCAGTTGCCTGCCCTTCCTTCCATTATCCGTCACCGAGACAAACTGAACAAAGTTCTGAGGTCGACCTTGTAAAGATAAGGATTCAGGTCTGTCTGCTGTTTACCTTTGCTCCTGCGCGCACTGCCCTTCTCTCCACATTTATGTGTTTGTTTGTTTGTCTATCTAATCTTTTGGGTTTTTATTTCTAATGAGGTCGACAGTTGTCTATTTATTATTTTTTTTACTACGCATCAAGCGGCGCTGCTTGTCTTTGCTCCTGTGTGCTCGCGCACTCTCGCCTTTTCCACTTATTTTTATTTTTTATTTATTTTTATTTATTTTGTCAATTTAAAAAAAAATACGCATCGTGCTGTGCTGTTTGTGTTTGCTTGAGTGCATTCGCGCGCTCTCGCTTTCTCCACTTTACAATTTTTTTGTTATTCTTTATCTATTCCTGATAGTTTATCTTATTTTTTATTTGTTTATTTAAATGAAGTCGACCAGTTGCCTGCAATTCCTTCCATTATCCGTCACCGAGACAAACTGAACAAAGTTCTGAGGTCGACCATGTAAAGATAAGGATTCAGGTCTGTCTGCTGTTTACCTTTGCTCCTGCGCGCACTGCCCTTCTCTCCACATTTATGTGTTTTTTTGTTTGTCTATCTAATCTTTTGGGTTTTTATTTCTAATGAGGTCGACCAGTTGTCTATTTATTATTTTTTTTACTACGCATCAAGCGGCGCTGCTTGTCTTTGCTCCTGTGTCCTCGCGCACTCTCGCCTTTTCCACTTATTTTTATTTTTTATTTATTTTTATTTATTTTGTCAATTTAACAAAAATACGCATCGTGCTGTGCTGTTTGTGTTTGCTTGAGTGCATTCGCGCGCTCTCGCTTTCTCCACTTTACAATTTTTTTGTTATTAATTATCTATTCCTGAGAGTTTATCTTATTTTTTATTTGTTTATTTAAATGAAGTCGACCAGTTGCCTGCCCTTCCTTCCATTATCCGTCACCGAGACAAACTGAACAAAGTTCTGAGGTCGACCTTGTAAAGATAAGGATTCAGGTCTGTCTGCTGTTTACCTTTGCTCCTGCGCGCACTGCCCTTCTCTCCTCATTTATGTGTTTGTTTGTTTGTCTATCTAATCTTTTGGGTTTTGATTTCTAATGAGGTCGACCAGTTGTCTATTTATTATTTTTTTTACTACGCATCAAGCTGCGCTGCTTGTCTTTGCTCCTGTGTGCTCGCGCACTCTCGCCTTTTCCACTTATTTTTATATTTGATTTATTTTTGATTTATTTTGTCAATTTTAAAAAAAAACGCATCGTGCTGTGCTGTTTGTGTTTGCTTGAGTGCATTCGCGCGCTCTCGCTTTCTCCACTTTACAATTTTTTTGTTATTATTTATCTAATCCTGAGAGTTTATCTTATTTTTTATTTGTTTATTTAAATGAAGTCGACCAGTTGCCTGCCCTTCCTTCCATTATCCGTCACCGAGACAAACTGAACAAAGTTCTGAGGTCGACCTTGTAAAGATAAGGATTCAGGTCTGTCTGCTGTTTACCTTTGCTCCTGCGCGCACTGCCCTTCTCTCCACATTTATGTGTTTGTTTGTTTGTCTATCTAATCTTTTGGGTTTTTATTTCTAATGAGGTCGACCAGTTGTCTATTTATTATTTTTTTTACTACGCATCAAGCGGCGCTGCTTGTCTTTGCTTCTGTGTGCTCGCGCACTCTCGCCTTTTCCACTTATTTTTATTTTTTATTTATTTTTATTTATTTTGTCAATTTAAAAAAAAATACGCATCGTGCTGTGCTGTTTGTGTTTGCTTGAGTGCATTCGCGCGCTCTCGCTTTCTCCACTTTACAATTTTTTTGTTATTATTTATCTATTCCTGAGAGTTTATCTTATTTTTTATTTGTTTATTTAAATGAAGTCGACCAGTTGCCTGCACTTCCTTCCATTATCCGTCACCGAGACAAACTGAACAAAGTTCTGAGGTCGACCTTGTAAAGATAAGGATTCAGGTCTGTCTGCTGTTTACCTTTGCTCCTGCGCGCACTGCCCATCTCTCCACATTTATGTGTTTGTTTGTTTGTCTATCTAATCTTTTGGGTTTTTATTTCTAATGAGGTCGACCAGTTGTCTATTTATTATTTTTTTTACTATGCATCAAGCTGCGCTGCTTGTCTTTGCTCCTGTGTGCTCGCGCACTCTCGCCTTTTCCACTGATTTTTATTTTTGATTTATTTAGTCAATTTAAAAAAAAATACGCATCGTGCTGTGCTGTTTGTGTTTGCTTGAGTGCATTCGCGCGCTCTCGCTTTCTCCACTTTACAATTTTTTTGTTATTATTTATCTATTCCTGAGAGTTTATCTTATTTTTTATTTGTTTATTTAAATGAAGTCGACCAGTTGCCTGCCCTTCCTTCCATTATCCGTCACCGATACAAACTGAACAAAGTTCTGAGGTCGACCTTGTAAAGATAAGGATTCAGGTCTGTCTGCTGTTTACATTTGCTCCTGCGCGCACTGCCCTTCTCTCCACATTTATGTGTTTGTTTGTTTGTCTATCTAATCTTTTGGGTTTTTATTTCTAATGAGGTCGACCAGTTGTCTATTTATTATTTTTTTTACTACGCATCAAGCTGCGCTGCTTGTCTTTGCTCCTGTTTGCTCGCGCACTCTCGCCTTTTCCACTTATTTTTATTTTTGATTTATTTAGTCAATTTAAAAAAAAAATACGCATCGTGCTGTGCTGTTTGTGTTTGCTTGAGTGCCTTCGCGCGCTCTCGCTTTCTCCACTTTACAATTTTTTTGTTATTATTTATCTATTCCTGAGAGTTTATCTTATTTTTTATTTGTTTATTTAAATGAAGTCGACCAGTTGCCTGCCCTTCCTTCCATTATCCGTCACCGAGACAAACTGAACAAAGTTCTGAGGTCGACCTTGTAAAGATAAGGATTCAGGTCTGTCTGCTGTTTACCTTTGCTCCTGCGCGCACTGCCCTTCTCTCCTCATTTATGTGTTTGTTTGTTTGTCTATCTAATCTTTTGGGTTTTGATTTCTAATGAGGTCGACCAGTTGTCTATTTATTATTTTTTTTACTACGCATCAAGCTGCGCTGCTTGTCTTTGCTCCTGTGTGTCGCGCACTCTCGCCTTTTCCACTTATTTTTATATTTGATTTATTTTTGATTTATTTTGTCAATTTTAAAAAAAAACGCATCGTGCTGTGCTGTTTGTTTTTGCTTGAGTGCATTCGCGCGCTCTCGCTTTCTCCACTTTACAATTTTTTTGTTATTATTTATCTATTCCTGAGAGTTTATCTTATTTTTTATTTGTTTATTTAAATGAAGTCGACCAGTTGCCTGCCCTTCCTTCCATTAACCGTCACCGAGACAAACTGAACAAAGTTCTGAGGTCGACCTTGTAAAGATAAGGATTCAGGTCTGTATGCTGTTTACCTTTGCTCCTGCGCGCACTGCCCTTCTCTCCACATTTATGTGTTTGTTTGTTTGTCTATCTAATCTTTTGGGTTTTTATTTCTAATGAGGTCGACCAGTTGTCTATTTATTATTTTTTTTATTACGCATCAAGCTGCGCTGCTTGTCTTTGCTCCTGTGTGCTCGCGCACTCTCGCCTTTTCCACTTATTTTTATTTTTGATTTATTTTGTCAATTTAAAAAAAAATACGCATCGTGCTTTGCTGTTTGTGTTTGCTTGAGTGCATTCGCGCGCTCTCGCTTTCTCCACATTACAATTTTTTTGTTATTATTTATCTATTCCTGATAGTTTATCTTATTTTTTATTTGTTTATTTAAATGAAGTCGACCAGTTGCCTGCCCTTCCTTCCATTAACCGTCACCGAGACAAACTGAACAAAGTTCTGAGGTCGACCTTGTAAAGATAAGGATTCAGGTCTGTATGCTGTTTACCTTTGCTCCTGCGCGCACTGCCCTTCTCTCCACATTTATGTGTTTGTTTGTTTGTCTATCTAATCTTTTGGGTTTTTATTTCTAATGAGGTCGACCAGTTGTCTATTTATTATTTTTTTTACTACGCATCAAGCTGCGCTGCTTGTCTTTGCTCCTGTGTGCTCGCGCACTCTCGCCTTTTCCACTTATTTTTATTTTTGATTTATTTTTGATATATTTTGTCAATTTAAAAAAAATACGGATCGTGCTGTGCTGTTTGTGTTTGCTTGAGTGCATTCGCGCGCTCTCGCTTTCTCCACTTTACAATTTTTTTGTTATTATTTATCTATTCCTGATAGTTTATCTTATTTTTTATTTGTTTATTTAAATGAAGTCGACCAGTTGCCTGCCCTTCCTTCCATTATCCGTCACCGAGACAAACTGAACAAAGTTCTGAGGTCGACCTTGTAAAGATAAGGATTCAGGTCTGTATGCTGTTTACCTTTGCTCCTGCGCGCACTGCCCTTCTCTCCACATTTATGTGTTTGTTTGTTTGTCTATCTAATCTTTTGGGTTTTGATTTCTAATGAGGTCGACCAGTTGTCTATTTATTATTTTTTTTATTACGCATCAAGCTGCGCTGCTTGTCTTTGCTCCTGTGTGCTCGCGCACTCTCGCCTTTTCCACTTATTTTTATTTTTGATTTATTTTGTCAATTTAAAAAAAAATACGCATCGTGCTTTGCTGTTTGTGTTTGCTTGAGTGCATTCGCGCGCTCTCGCTTTCTCCACTTTACAATTTTTTTGTTATTATTTATCTATTCCTGAGAGTTTATCTTATTTTTTATTTGTTTATTTAAATGAAGTCGACCAGTTGCCTGCCCTTCCTTCCATTATCCGTCACCGAGACAAACTGAACAAAGTTCTGAGGTCGACCTTGTAAAGATAAGGATTCAGGTCTGTCTGCTGTTTACCTTTGCTCCTGCGCGCACTGCCCTTCTCTCCACATTTATGTGTTTGTTTGTTTGTCTATCTAATCTTTTGGGTTTTTATTTCTAATGAGGTCGACAGTTGTCTATTTATTATTTTTTTTACTACGCATCAAGCGGCGCTGCTTGTCTTTGCTCCTGTGTGCTCGCGCACTCTCGCCTTTTCCACTTATTTTTATTTTTTATTTATTTTTATTTATTTTGTCAATTTAAAAAAAAATACGCATCGTGCTGTGCTGTTTGTGTTTGCTTGAGTGCATTCGCGCGCTCTCGCTTTCTCCACTTTACAATTTTTTTGTTATTCTTTATCTATTCCTGATAGTTTATCTTATTTTTTATTTGTTTATTTAAATGAAGTCGACCAGTTGCCTGCAATTCCTTCCATTATCCGTCACCGAGACAAACTGAACAAAGTTCTGAGGTCGACCATGTAAAGATAAGGATTCAGGTCTGTCTGCTGTTTACCTTTGCTCCTGCGCGCACTGCCCTTCTCTCCACATTTATGTGTTTTTTTGTTTGTCTATCTAATCTTTTGGGTTTTTATTTCTAATGAGGTCGACCAGTTGTCTATTTATTATTTTTTTTACTACGCATCAAGCGGCGCTGCTTGTCTTTGCTCCTGTGTCCTCGCGCACTCTCGCCTTTTCCACTTATTTTTATTTTTTATTTATTTTTATTTATTTTGTCAATTTAACAAAAATACGCATCGTGCTGTGCTGTTTGTGTTTGCTTGAGTGCATTCGCGCGCTCTCGCTTTCTCCACTTTACAATTTTTTTGTTATTAATTATCTATTCCTGAGAGTTTATCTTATTTTTTATTTGTTTATTTAAATGAAGTCGACCAGTTGCCTGCCCTTCCTTCCATTATCCGTCACCGAGACAAACTGAACAAAGTTCTGAGGTCGACCTTGTAAAGATAAGGATTCAGGTCTGTCTGCTGTTTACCTTTGCTCCTGCGCGCACTGCCCTTCTCTCCACATTTATGTGTTTGTTTGTTTGTCTATCTAATCTTTTGGGTTTTATTTCTAATGAGGTCGACCAGTTGTCTATTTATTATTTTTTTTTACTACGCATCAAGCTGCGCTGCTTGTCTTTGCTCCTGTGTGCTCGCGCACTCTCGCCTTTTCCACTTATTTTTATATTTGATTTATTTTTGATTTATTTTGTCAATTTAAAAAAAATACGCATCGTGCTGTGCTGTTTGTGTTTGCTTGAGTGCATTCGCGCGCTCTCGCTTTCTCCACTTTACAATTTTTTTGTTATTATTTATCTATTCCTGAGAGTTTATCTTATTTTTTATTTGTTTATTTAAATGAAGTCGACCAGTTGCCTGCCCTTCCTTCCATTATCCGTCACCGAGACAAACTGAACAAAGTTCTGAGGTCGACCTTGTAAAGATAAGGATTCAGGTCTGTCTGCTGTTTACCTTTGCTCCTGCGCGCACTGCCCTTCTCTCCACATTTATGTGTTTGTTTGTTTGTCTATCTAATCTTTTGGGTTTTTATTTCTAATGAGGTCGACCAGTTGTCTATTTATTATTTTTTTTTACTACGCATCAAGCTGCGCTGCTTGTCTTTGCTCCTGTGTGCTCGCGCACTCTCGCCTTTTCCACTTATTTTTATTTTTGATTTATTTTTGATTTATTTTGTCAATTTAAAAAAAATACGCATCGTGCTGTGCTGTTTGTGTTTGCTTGAGTGCATTCGCGCGCTCTCGCTTTCTCCACTTTACAATTTTTTTGTTATTATTTATCTATTCCTGAGAGTTTATCTTATTTTTTATTTGTTTATTTAAATGAAGTCGACCAGTTGCCTGCACTTCCTTCCATTATCCGTCACCGAGACAAACTGAACAAAGTTCTGAGGTCGACCTTGTAAAGATAAGGATTCAGGTCTGTCTGCTGTTTACCTTTGCTCCTGCGCGCACTGCCCATCTC
>NW_025956965.1:0-41672 GCF_023159225.1 Perognathus longimembris pacificus
ATTGTAAAGTGGAGAAAGCGAGAGCGCGCGAATGCACTCAAGCAAACACAAACAGCACAGCACGATGCGTATTTTTTTTTAAATTGACAAAATAAATCAAAAATAAATCAAAAATAAAAATAAGTGGAAAAGGCGAGAGTGCGCGAGCACACAGGAGCAAAGACAAGCAGCGCATCTTGATGCGTAGTAAAAAAAATAATAAATAGACAACTGGTCGACCTCATTAGAAATAAAAACCCAAAAGATTAGATAGACAAACAAACAAACACATAAATGTGGAGAGAAGGGCAGTGCGCGCAGGAGCAAAGGTAAACAGCAGACAGACCTGAATCCTTATCTTTACAAGGTCGACCTCAGAACTTTGTTCAGTTTGTCTCGGTGACGGATAATGGAAGGAAGGGCAGGCAACTGGTCGACTTCATTTAAATAAACAAATAAAAATAAGATAAACTCTCAGGAATAGATAAATAATAACAAAAAAATTGTAAAGTGGAGAAAGCGAGAGCGCGCGAATGCACTCAAGCAAACACAAACAGCACAGCACGATGCGTATTTTTTTTAAATTGACAAAATAAATCAAAAATAAATCAAAAATAAAAATAAGTGGAAAAGGCGAGAATGCGCGAGCACAGAGGAGCAAAGACAAGCAGCGCAGCTTGATGCGTAGTAAAAAAAATAATAAATAGACAACTGGTCGACCTCATTAGAAATAAAAACCCAAAAGATTAGATAGACAAACAAACAAACACATAAATGTGGAGAGAAGGGCAGTGCGCGCAGGAGCAAAGGTAAACAGCAGACAGACCTGAATCCTTATCTTTACAAGGTCGACCTCAGAACTTTGTTCAGTTTGTCTCGGTGACGGATAATGGAAGGAAGGGCAGGCAACTGGTCGACTTCATTTAAATAAACAAATAAAAAATAAGATAAACTCTCAGGAATAGATAAATAATAACAAAAAAATTGTAAAGTGGAGAAAGCGAGAGCGCGCGAATGCACTCAAGCAAACACAAACAGCACAGCACGATGCGTATTTTTTTTAAATTGACAAAATAAATCAAAAATAAATCAAAAATAAAAATAAGTGGAAAAGGCGAGAGTGCGCGAGCACACAGGAGCAAAGACAAGCAGCGCAGCTTGATGCGTAGTAAAAAAAATAATAAATAGACAACTGGTCGACCTCATTAGAAATAAAAACCCAAAAGATTAGATAGACAAACAAACAAACACATAAATGTGGAGAGAAGGGCAGTGCGCGCAGGAGCAAAGGTAAACAGCAGACAGACCTGAATCCTTATCTTTACAAGGTCGACCTCAGAACTTTGTTCAGTTTGTCTCGGTGACGGATAATGGAAGGAAGGGCAGGCAACTGGTCGACTTCATTTAAATAAACAAATAAAAAATAAGATAAACTCTCAGGAATAGATAAATAATAACAAAAAAATTGTAAAGTGGAGAAAGCGAGAGCGCGCGAATGCACTCAAGCAAACACAAACAGCACAGCACGATGCGTATTTTTTTTTAAATTGACAAAATAAATCAAAAATAAATCAAAAATAAAAATAAGTGGAAAAGGCGAGAGTGCGCGAGCACACAGGAGCAAAGACAAGCAGCGCAGCTTGATGCGTAGTAAAAAAAATAATAAATAGACAACTGGTCGACCTCATTAGAAATAAAAACCCAAAAGATTAGATAGACAAACAAACAAACACATAAATGTGGAGAGAAGGGCAGTGCGCGCAGGAGCAAAGGTAAACAGCAGACAGACCTGAATCCTTATCTTTACAAGGTCGACCTCAGAACTTTGTTCAGTTTGTCTCGGTGACGGATAATGGAAGGAAGGGCAGGCAACTGGTCGACTTCATTTAAATAAACAAATAAAAAATAAGATAAACTCTCAGGAATAGATAAATAATAACAAAAAAATTGTAAAGTGGAGAAAGCGAGAGCGCGCGAATGCACTCAAGCAAACACAAACAGCACAGCACGATGCGTATTTTTTTTTAAATTGACAAAATAAATCAAAAATAAATCAAAAATAAAAATAAGTGGAAAAGGCGAGAGTGCGCGAGCACACAGGAGCAAAGACAAGCAGCGCAGCTTGATGCGTAGTAAAAAAAATAATAAATAGACAACTGGTCGACCTCATTAGAAATAAAAACCCAAAAGATTAGATAGACAAACAAACAAACACATAAATGTGGAGAGAAGGGCAGTGCGCGCAGGAGCAAAGGTAAACAGCAGACAGACCTGAATCCTTATCTTTACAAGGTCGACCTCAGAACTTTGTTCAGTTTGTCTCGGTGACGGATAATGGAAGGAAGGGCAGGCAACTGGTCGACTTCATTTAAATAAACAAATAAAAAATAAGATAAACTCTCAGGAATAGATAAATAATAACAAAAAAATTGTAAAGTGGAGAAAGCGAGAGCGCGCGAATGCACTCAAGCAAACACAAACAGCACAGCACGATGCGTATTTTTTTTTAAATTGACAAAATAAATCAAAAATAAATCAAAAATAAAAATAAGTGGAAAAGGCGAGAGTGCGCGAGCACACAGGAGCAAAGACAAGCAGCGCAGCTTGATGCGTAGTAAAAAAAATAATAAATAGACAACTGGTCGACCTCATTAGAAATAAAAACCCAAAAGATTAGATAGACAAACAAACAAACACATAAATGTGGAGAGAAGGGCAGTGCGCGCAGGAGCAAAGGTAAACAGCAGACAGACCTGAATCCTTATCTTTACAAGGTCGACCTCAGAACTTTGTTCAGTTTGTCTCGGTGACGGATAATGGAAGGAAGGGCAGGCAACTGGTCGACTTCATTTAAATAAACAAATAAAAAATAAGATAAACTCTCAGGAATAGATAAATAATAACAAAAAAATTGTAAAGTGGAGAAAGCGAGAGCGCGCGAATGCACTCAAGCAAACACAAACAGCACAGCACGATGCGTATTTTTTTTAAATTGACAAAATAAATCAAAAATAAATCAAAAATAAAAATAAGTGGAAAAGGCGAGAGTGCGCGAGCACACAGGAGCAAAGACAAGCAGCGCAGCTTGATGCGTAGTAAAAAAAATAATAAATAGACAACTGGTCGACCTCATTAGAAATAAAAACCCAAAAGATTAGATAGACAAACAAACAAACACATAAATGTGGAGAGAAGGGCAGTGCGCGCAGGAGCAAAGGTAAACAGCAGACAGACCTGAATCCTTATCTTTACAAGGTCGACCTCAGAACTTTGTTCAGTTTGTCTCGGTGACGGATAATGGAAGGAAGGGCAGGCAACTGGTCGACTTCATTTAAATAAACAAATAAAAAATAAGATAAACTCTCAGGAATAGATAAATAATAACAAAAAAATTGTAAAGTGGAGAAAGCGAGAGCGCGCGAATGCACTCAAGCAAACACAAACAGCACAGCACATGATGCGTATTTTTTTTAAATTGACAAAATAAATCAAAAATAAATCAAAAATAAAAATAAGTGGAAAAGGCGAGAGTGCGCGAGCACACAGGAGCAAAGACAAGCAGCGCAGCTTGATGCGTAGTAAAAAAAATAATAAATAGACAACTGGTCGACCTCATTAGAAATAAAAACCCAAAAGATTAGATAGACAAACAAACAAACACATAAATGTGGAGAGAAGGGCAGTGCGCGCAGGAGCAAAGGTAAACAGCAGACAGACCTGAATCCTTATCTTTACAAGGTCGACCTCAGAACTTTGTTCAGTTTGTCTCGGTGACGGATAATGGAAGGAAGGGCAGGCAACTGGTCGACTTCATTTAAATAAACAAATAAAAAATAAGATAAACTCTCAGGAATAGATAAATAATAACAAAAAAATTGTAAAGTGGAGAAAGCGAGAGCGCGCGAATGCACTCAAGCAAACACAAACAGCACAGCACGATGCGTATTTTTTTTTAAATTGACAAAATTAATCAAAAATAATCAAAAATAAAAATAAGTGGAAAAGGCGAGAGTGCGCGAGCACACAGGAGCAAAGACAAGCAGCGCAGCTTGATGCGTAGTAAAAAAAATAATAAATAGACAACTGGTCGACCTCATTAGAAATAAAAACCCAAAAGATTAGATAGACAAACAAACAAACACATAAATGTGGAGAGAAGGGCAGTGCGCGCAGGAGCAAAGGTAAACAGCAGACAGACCTGAATCCTTATCTTTACAAGGTCGACCTCAGAACTTTGTTCAGTTTGTCTCGGTGACGGATAATGGAAGGAAGGGCAGGCAACTGGTCGACTTCATTTAAATAAACAAATAAAAAATAAGATAAACTCTCAGGAATAGATAAATAATAACAAAAAAATTGTAAAGTGGAGAAAGCGAGAGCGCGCGAATGCACTCAAGCAAACACAAACAGCACAGCACGATGCGTATTTTTTTTAAATTGACAAAATAAATCAAAAATAAATCAAAAATAAAAATAAGTGGAAAAGGCGAGAGTGCGCGAGCACACAGGAGCAAAGACAAGCAGCGCAGCTTGATGCGTAGTAAAAAAAATAATAAATAGACAACTGGTCGACCTCATTAGAAATAAAAACCCAAAAGATTAGATAGACAAACAAACAAACACATAAATGTGGAGAGAAGGGCAGTGCGCGCAGGAGCAAAGGTAAACAGCAGACAGACCTGAATCCTTATCTTTACAAGGTCGACCTCAGAACTTTGTTCAGTTTGTCTCGGTGACGGATAATGGAAGGAAGGGCAGGCAACTGGTCGACTTCATTTAAATAAACAAATAAAAAATAAGATAAACTCTCAGGAATAGATAAATAATAACAAAAAAATTGTAAAGTGGAGAAAGCGAGAGCGCGCGAATGCACTCAAGCAAACACAAACAGCACAGCACGATGCGTATTTTTTTTTAAATTGACAAAATAAATCAAAAATAAATCAAAAATAAAAATAAGTGGAAAAGGCGAGAGTGCGCGAGCACACAGGAGCAAAGACAAGCAGCGCAGCTTGATGCGTAGTAAAAAAAATAATAAATAGACAACTGGTCGACCTCATTAGAAATAAAAACCCAAAAGATTAGATAGACAAACAAACAAACACATAAATGTGGAGAGAAGGGCAGTGCGCGCAGGAGCAAAGGTAAACAGCAGACAGACCTGAATCCTTATCTTTACAAGGTCGACCTCAGAACTTTGTTCAGTTTGTCTCGGTGACGGATAATGGAAGGAAGGGCAGGCAACTGGTCGACTTCATTTAAATAAACAAATAAAAAATAAGATAAACTCTCAGGAATAGATAAATAATAACAAAAAAATTGTAAAGTGGAGAAAGCGAGAGCGCGCGAATGCACTCAAGCAAACACAAACAGCACAGCACGATGCGTATTTTTTTTAAATTGACAAAATAAATCAAAAATAAATCAAAAATAAAAATAAGTGGAAAAGGCGAGAGTGCGCGAGCACACAGGAGCAAAGACAAGCAGCGCAGCTTGATGCGTAGTAAAAAAAATAATAAATAGACAACTGGTCGACCTCATTAGAAATAAAAACCCAAAAGATTAGATAGACAAACAAACAAACACATAAATGTGGAGAGAAGGGCAGTGCGCGCAGGAGCAAAGGTAAACAGCAGACAGACCTGAATCCTTATCTTTACAAGGTCGACCTCAGAACTTTGTTCAGTTTGTCTCGGTGACGGATAATGGAAGGAAGGGCAGGCAACTGGTCGACTTCATTTAAATAAACAAAAAAAAATAAGATAAACTCTCAGGAATAGATAAATAATAACAAAAAAATTGTAAAGTGGAGAAAGCGAGAGCGCGCGAATGCACTCAAGCAAACACAAACAGCACAGCACGATGCGTATTTTTTTTAAATTGACAAAATAAATCAAAAATAAATCAAAAATAAAAATAAGTGGAAAAGGCGAGAGTGCGCGAGCACACAGGAGCAAAGACAAGCAGCGCAGCTTGATGCGTAGTAAAAAAAATAATAAATAGACAACTGGTCGACCTCATTAGAAATAAAAACCCAAAAGATTAGATAGACAAACAAACAAACACATAAATGTGGAGAGAAGGGCAGTGCGCGCAGGAGCAAAGGTAAACAGCAGACAGACCTGAATCCTTATCTTTACAAGGTCGACCTCAGAACTTTGTTCAGTTTGTCTCGGTGACGGATAATGGAAGGAAGGGCAGGCAACTGGTCGACTTCATTTAAATAAACAAATAAAAAATAAGATAAACTCTCAGGAATAGATAAATAATAACAAAAAAATTGTAAAGTGGAGAAAGCGAGAGCGCGCGAATGCACTCAAGCAAACACAAACAGCACAGCACGATGCGTATTTTTTTTTAAATTGACAAAATAAATCAAAAATAAATCAAAAATAAAAATAAGTGGAAAAGGCGAGAGTGCGCGAGCACACAGGAGCAAAGACAAGCAGCGCAGCTTGATGCGTAGTAAAAAAAATAATAAATAGACAACTGGTCGACCTCATTAGAAATAAAAACCCAAAAGATTAGATAGACAAACAAACAAACACATAAATGTGGAGAGAAGGGCAGTGCGCGCAGGAGCAAAGGTAAACAGCAGACAGACCTGAATCCTTATCTTTACAAGGTCGACCTCAGAACTTTGTTCAGTTTGTCTCGGTGACGGATAATGGAAGGAAGGGCAGGCAACTGGTCGACTTCATTTAAATAAACAAATAAAAAATAAGATAAACTCTCAGGAATAGATAAATAATAACAAAAAAATTGTAAAGTGGAGAAAGCGAGAGCGCGCGAATGCACTCAAGCAAACACAAACAGCACAGCACGATGCGTATTTTTTTTTAAATTGACAAAATAAATCAAAAATAAATCAAAAATAAAAATAAGTGGAAAAGGCGAGAGTGCGCGAGCACACAGGAGCAAAGACAAGCAGCGCAGCTTGATGCGTAGTAAAAAAAATAATAAATAGACAACTGGTCGACCTCATTAGAAATAAAAACCCAAAAGATTAGATAGACAAACAAACAAACACATAAATGTGGAGAGAAGGGCAGTGCGCGCAGGAGCAAAGGTAAACAGCAGACAGACCTGAATCCTTATCTTTACAAGGTCGACCTCAGAACTTTGTTCAGTTTGTCTCGGTGACGGATAATGGAAGGAAGGGCAGGCAACTGGTCGACTTCATTTAAATAAACAAATAAAAAATAAGATAAACTCTCAGGAATAGATAAATAATAACAAAAAAATTGTAAAGTGGAGAAAGCGAGAGCGCGCGAATGCACTCAAGCAAACACAAACAGCACAGCACGATGCGTATTTTTTTTAAATTGACAAAATAAATCAAAAATAAATCAAAAATAAAAATAACTGAAAAGGCGAGAGTGCGCGAGCACACAGGAGCAAAGACAAGCAGCGCAGCTTGATGCGTAGTAAAAAAAATAATAAATAGACAACTGGTCGACCTCATTAGAAATAAAAACCCAAAAGATTAGATAGACAAACAAACAAACACATAAATGTGGAGAGAAGGGCAGTGCGCGCAGGAGCAAAGGTAAACAGCAGACAGACCTGAATACTTATCTTTACAAGGTCGACCTCAGAACTTTGTTCAGTTTGTCTCGGTGACGGATAATGGAAGGAAGGGCAGGCACAGGTCGACTTCATTTAAATAAACAAATAAAAATAAGATAAACTCTCAGGAATAGATAAATAATAACAAAAAAATTGTAAAGTGGAGAAAGCGAGAGCGCGCGAATGCACTCAAGCAAACACAAACAGCACAGCACGATGCGTATTTTTTTTAAATTGACAATATAAATCAAAAATAAATCAAAAATAAAAATAAGTGGAAAAGGCGAGAGTGCGCGAGCACACAGGAGCAAAGACAAGCAGCGCAGCTTGATGCGTAGTAAAAAAAATAATAAATAGACAACTGGTCGACCTCATTAGAAATAAAAACCCAAAAGATTAGATAGACAAACAAACAAACACATAAATGTGGAGAGAAGGGCAGTGCGCGCAGGAGCAAAGGTAAACAGCAGACAGACCTGAATCCTTATCTTTACAAGGTCGACCTCAGAACTTTGTTCAGTTTGTCTCGGTGACGGATAATGGAAGGAAGGGCAGGCAACTGGTCGACTTCATTTAAATAAACAAATAAAAAATAAGATAAACTCTCAGGAATAGATAAATAATAACAAAAAAATTGTAAAGTGGAGAAAGCGAGAGCGCGCGAATGCACTCAAGCAAACACAAACAGCACAGCACGATGCGTTTTTTTTTTAAATTGACAAAATTAATCAAAAATATATCAAAAATAAAAATAAGTGGAAAAGGCGAGAGTGCGCGAGCACACAGGAGCAAAGACAAGCAGCGCAGCTTGATGCGTAGTAAAAAAAATAATAAATAGACAACTGGTCGACCTCATTAGAAATAAAAACCCAAAAGATTAGATAGACAAACAAACAAACACATAAATGTGGAGAGAAGGGCAGTGCGCGCAGGAGCAAAGGTAAACAGCAGACAGACCTGAATCCTTATCTTTACAAGGTCGACCTCAGAACTTTGTTCAGTTTGTCTCGGTGACGGATAATGGAAGGAAGGGCAGGCAACTGGTCGACTTCATTTAAATAAACAAATAAAAAATAAGATAAACTCTCAGGAATAGATAAATAATAACAAAAAAATTGTAAAGTGGAGAAAGCGAGAGCGCGCGAATGCACTCAAGCAAACACAAACAGCACAGCACGATGCGTATTTTTTTTTAAATTGACAAAATAAATCAAAAATAAATCAAAAATAAAAATAAGTGGAAAAGGCGAGAATGCGCGAGCACACAGGAGCAAAGACAAGCAGCGCAGCTTGATGCGTAGTAAAAAAAATAATAAATAGACAACTGGTCGACCTCATTAGAAATAAAAACCCAAAAGATTAGATAGACAAACAAACAAACACATAAATGTGGAGAGAAGGGCAGTGCGCGCAGGAGCAAAGGTAAACAGCAGACAGACCTGAATCCTTATCTTTACAAGGTCGACCTCAGAACTTTGTTCAGTTTGTCTCGGTGACGGATAATGGAAGGAAGGGCAGGCAACTGGTCGACTTCATTTAAATAAACAAATAAAAAATAAGATAAACTCTCAGGAATAGATAAATAATAACAAAAAAATTGTAAAGTGGAGAAAGCGAGAGCGCGCGAATGCACTCAAGCAAACACAAACAGCACAGCACGATGCGTATTTTTTTTTAAATTGACAAAATAAATCAAAAATAAATCAAAAATAAAAATAAGTGGGAAAAGGCGAGAGTGCGCGAGCACACAGGAGCAAAGACAAGCAGCGCAGCTTGATGCGTAGTAAAAAAAATAATAAATAGACAACTGGTCGACCTCATTAGAAATAAAAACCCAAAAGATTAGATAGACAAACAAACAAACACATAAATGTGGAGAGAAGGGCAGTGCGCGCAGGAGCAAAGGTAAACAGCAGACAGACCTGAATCCTTATCTTTACAAGGTCGACCTCAGAACTTTGTTCAGTTTGTCTCGGTGACGGATAATGGAAGGAAGGGCAGGCAAATGGTCGACTTCATTTAAATAAACAAATAAAAAATAAGATAAACTCTCAGGAATAGATAAATAATAACAAAAAAATTGTAAAGTGGAGAAAGCGAGAGCGCGCGAATGCACTCAAGCAAACACAAACAGCACAGCACGATGCGTATTTTTTTTAAATTGACAAAATAAATCAAAAATAAATCAAAAATAAAAATAAGTGGAAAAGGCGAGAATGCGCGAGCACACAGGAGCAAAGACAAGCAGCGCAGCTTGATGCGTAGTAAAAAAAATAATAAATAGACAACTGGTCGACCTCATTAGAAATAAAAACCCAAAAGATTAGATAGACAAACAAACAAACACATAAATGTGGAGAGAAGGGCAGTGCGCGCAGGAGCAAAGGTAAACAGCAGACAGACCTGAATCCTTATCTTTACAAGGTCGACCTCAGAACTTTGTTCAGTTTGTCTCGGTGACGGATAATGGAAGGAAGGGCAGGCAACTGGTCGACTTCATTTAAATAAACAAATAAAAAATAAGATAAACTCTCAGGAATAGATAAATAATAACAAAAAATTGTAAAGTGGAGAAAGCGAGAGCGCGCGAATGCACTCAAGCAAACACAAACAGCACAGCACGATGCGTATTTTTTTTAAATTGACAAAATAAATCAAAAATAAATCAAAAATAAAAATAAGAGGAAAAGGCGCGAGTGCGCGAGCACACAGGAGCAAAGACAAGCAGCGCAGCTTGATGCGTAGTAAAAAAAATAATAAATAGACAACTGGTCGACCTCATTAGAAATAAAAACCCAAAAGATTAGATAGACAAACAAACAAACACATAAATGTGGAGAGAAGGGCAGTGCGCGCAGGAGCAAAGGTAAACAGCAGACAGACCTGAATACTTATCTTTACAAGGTCGACCTCAGAACTTTGTTCAGTTTGTCTCGGTGACGGATAATGGAAGGAAGGGCAGGCAACTGTCGACTTCATTTAAATAAACAAATAAAAAATAAGATAAACTCTCAGGAATAGATAAATAATAACAAAAAAATTGTAAAGTGGAGAAAGCGAGAGCGCGCGAATGCACTCAAGCAAACACAAACAGCACAGCACGATGCGTATTTTTTTTTAAATTGACAAAATTAAATCAAAAATAAATCAAAAATAAAAATAAGTGGAAAAGGAGAGAGTGCGCGAGCACACAGGAGCAAAGACAAGCAGCGCAGCTTGATGCGTAGTAAAAAAAATAATAAATAGACAACTGGTCGACCTCATTAGAAATAAAAACCCAAAAGATTAGATAGACAAACAAACAAACACATAAATGTGGAGAGAAGGGCAGTGCGCGCAGGAGCAAAGGTAAACAGCAGACAGACCTGAATCCTTATCTTTACAAGGTCGACCTCAGAACTTTGTTCAGTTTGTCTCGGTGACGGATAATGGAAGGAAGGGCAGGCAACTGGTCGACTTCATTTAAATAAACAAATAAAAAATAAGATAAACTCTCAGGAATAGATAAATAATAACAAAAAAATTGTAAAGTGGAGAAAGCGAGAGCGCGCGAATGCACTCAAGCAAACACAAACAGCACAGCACGATGCGTATTTTTTTTAAATTGACAAAATTAATCAAAAATAATCAAAAATAAAAATAAGTGGAAAAGGCGAGAAGTGCGCGAGCACACAGGAGCAAAGACAAGCAGCGCAGCTTGATGCGTAGTAAAAAAAATAATAAATAGACAACTGGTCGACCTCATTAGAAATGAAAACCCAAAAGATTAGATAGACAAACAAACAAACACATAAATGTGGAGAGAAGGGCAGTGCGCGCAGGCGCAAAGGTAAACAGCAGACAGACCTGAATCCTTATCTTTACAAGGTCGACCTCAGAACTTTGTTCAGTTTGTCTCGGTGACGGATAATGGAAGGAAGGGCAGGCAACTGGTCGACTTCATTTAAATAAACAAAAAAAAATAAGATAAACTCTCAGGAATAGATAAATAATAACAAAAAAATTGTAAAGTGGAGAAAGCAAGAGCGCGCGAATTCACTCAAGCAAACACAAACAGCACAGCACAATGCGTATTTTTTTTAAATTGACAAAATAAATCAAAAATAAATCAAAAATAAAAATAAGAGGAAAAGGCGCGAGTGCGCGAACACACAGGAGCAAAGACAAGCAGCGCAGATTGATGCGTAGTAAAAAAAATAATAAATAGACAACTGGTCGACCTCATTAGAAATAAAAACCCAAAAGATTAGATAGACAAACAAACAAACACATAAATGTGGAGAGAAGGGCAGTGCGCGCAGGAGCAAAGGTAAACAGCAGACAGACCTGAATACTTATCTTTACAAGGTCGACCTCAGAACTTTGTTCAGTTTGTCTCGGTGATGGATAATGGAAGGAAGGGCAGGCAACTGTTCGATTTCATTTAAATAAACAAATAAAAAATAAGATAAACTCTCAGGAATAGATAAATAATAACAAAAAAATTGTAAAGTGGAGAAAGCGAGAGCGCGCGAATGCACTCAAGCAAACACAAACAGCACAGCACGATGCGTATTTTTTTTTTAAATTGACAAAATTAATCAAAAATAAATCAAAAATAAAAATAAGTGGAAAAGGAGAGAGTGCGCGAGCACACAGGAGCAAAGACAAGCAGCGCAGCTTGATGCGTAGTAAAAAAAATAATAAATAGACAACTGGTCGACCTCATTAGAAATAAAAACCCAAAAGATTAGATAGACAAACAAACAAACACATAAATGTGGAGAGAAGGGCAGTGCGCGCAGGAGCAAAGGTAAACAGCAGACAGACCTGAATCCTTATCTTTACAAGGTCGACCTCAGAACTTTGTTCAGTTTGTCTCGGTGACGGATAATGGAAGGAAGGGCAGGTAACTGGTCGACTTCATTTAAATAAACAAATAAAAAATAAGATAAACTCTCAGGAATAGATAAATAATAACAAAAAAATTGTAAAGTGGAGAAAGCGAGAGCGCGCGAATGCACTCAAGCAAACACAAACAGCACAGCACGATGCGTATTTTTTTTAAATTGACAAAATAAATCAAAAATAAATCAAAAATAAAAATAACTGCAAAATGCGAGAGTGCGTGAGCACACAGGAGCAAAGACAAGCAGCGCAGCTTGATGCGTAGTAAAAAAAATAATAAATAGACAACTGGTCGACCTCATTAGAAATAAAAACCCAAAAGATTAGATAGACAAACAAACAAACACATAAATGCGGAGAGAAGGGCAGTGCGCGCAGGAGCAAAGTTAAACAGCAGACAGACCTGAATACTTATCTTTACAAGGTCGACCTCAGAACTTTGTTCAGTTTGTCTCGGTGACGGATAATGGAAGGAAGGGCAGGCAGCAGGTCGACTTCATTTAAATAAACAAATAAAATATAAGATAAACTCTCAAGAATAGATAAATAATAACAAAAAAATTGTAAAGTGGAGAAAGCGAGAGCGCGCGAATGCACTCAAGCAAACACAAACAGCACAGCACGATGCGTATTTTTTTTTAATTGACAATATAAATCAAAAATAAATCAAAAATAAAAATAAGTGGAAAAGGCGAGAGTGCGCGAGCACACAGGGGCAAAGACAAGCAGCGCAGCTTGATGCGTAGTAAAAAAAATAATAAATAGACAACTGGTCGACCTCATTAGAAATAAAAACCCAAAAGATTAGATAGGCAAACAAACAAACACATAAATGTGGAGAGAAGGGCAGTGCGCGCAGGAGCAAAGGTAAACAGCAGACAGACCTGAATCCTTATCTTTACAAGGTCGACCTCAGAACTTTGTTCAGTTTGTCTCGGTGACGGATAATGGAAGGAAGGGCAGGCAACTGGTCGACTTCATTTAAATAAACAAATAAAAAATAAGATAAACTCTCAGGAATAGATAAATAATAACAAAAAAATTGTAAAGTGGAGAAAGCGAGAGCGCGCGAATGCACTCAAGCAAACACAAACAGCACAGCACGATGCGTATTTTTTTTTAAATTGACAAAATTAACCAAAAATATATCAAAAATAAAAATAAGTGGAAAAGGCGAGAGTGCGCGAGCACACAGGAGCAAAGACAAGCAGCGCAGCTTGATGCGTAGTAAAAAAAATAATAAATAGACAACTGGTCGACCTCATTAGAAATAAAAACCCAAAAGATTAGATAGACAAACAAACAAACACATAAATGTGGAGAGAAGGGCAGTGCGCGCAGGAGCAAAGGTAAACAGCAGACAGACCTGAATCCTTATCTTTACAAGGTCGACCTCAGAACTTTGTTCAGTTTGTCTCGGTGACGGATAATGGAAGGAAGGGCAGGCAACTGGTCGACTTCATTTAAATAAACAAATAAAAAATAAGATAAACTCTCAGGAATAGATAAATAATAACAAAAAAATTGTAAAGTGGAGAAAGCGAGAGGGCGCGAATGCACTCAAGCAAACACAAACAGCACAGCACGATGCGTATTTTTTTTTAAATTGACAAAATAAATCAAAAATAAATCAAAAATAAAAATAAGTGGAAAAGGCGAGAATGCGCGAGCACACAGGAGCAAAGACAAGCAGCGCAGCTTGATGCGTAGTAAAAAAAATAATAAATAGACAACTGGTCGACCTCATTAGAAATAAAAACCCAAAAGATTAGATAGACAAACAAACAAACACATAAATGTGGAGAGAAGGGCAGTGCGCGCAGGAGCAAAGGTAAACAGCAGACAGACCTGAATCCTTATCTTTACAAGGTCGACCTCAGAACTTTGTTCAGTTTGTCTCGGTGACGGATAATGGAAGGAAGGGCAGGCAACAGGTCGACTACATTTAAATAAACAAATAAAAAATAAGATAAACTCTCAGGAATAGATAAATAATAACAAAAAAAATTGTAAAGTGGAGAAAGCGAGAGCGCGCGAATGCACTCAAGCAAACACAAACAGCACAGCACGATGCGTATTTTTTTTAAAATTGACAAAATAAATCAAAAATAAATCAAAAATAAAAATAAGTGGGAAAGGCGAGAGTGCCCGAGCACACAGGAGCAAAGACAAGCAGCGCAGCTTGATGCGTAGTAAAAAAAATAATAAATAGACAACTGGTCGACCTCATTAGAAATAAAAACCCAAAAGATTAGATAGACAAACAAACAAACACATAAATGTGGAGAGAAGGGCAGTGCGCGCAGGAGCAAAGGTAAACAGCAGACAGACCTGAATCCTTATCTTTACAAGGTCGACCTCAGAACTTTGTTCAGTTTGTCTCGGTGACGGATAATGGAAGGAAGGGCAGGCAACTGGTCGACTTCATTTAAATAAACAAATAAAAAATAAGATAAACTCTCAGGAATAGAAAAATAATAACAAAAAAATTGTAAAGTGGAGAAAGCGAGAGCGCGCGAATGCACTCAAGCAAACACAAACAGCACAGCACGAGGCGTATATTTTTTTTAAAATTGACAAAATAAATCAAAATAAATCAAAAATAAAAATAAGTGGAAAAGGAGAGAGTGCGCGAGCACACAGGAGCAAAGACAAGCAGCGCAGCTTGATGCGTAGTAAAAAAAATAATAAATAGACAACTGGTCGACCTCATTAGAAATAAAACCCCAAAAGATTAGATAGACAAACAAACAAACACATAAATGTGGAGAGAAGGGCAGTGCACGCAGGAGCAAAGGTAAACAGCAGACAGACCTGAATCCTTATCTTTACAAGGTCGACCTCAGAACTTTGTTCAGTTTGTCTCGGTGACGGATAATGGAAGGAAGTGCAGGCAACTGGTCGACTTCATTTAAATAAACAAATAAAAAATAAGATAAACTCTCAGGAATAGATAAATAATAACAAAAAAATTGTAAAGTGGAGAAAGCGAGAGCGCGCGAATGCACTCAAGCAAACACAAACAGCACAGCACGATGCGTATTTTTTTTAAATTGACAAAATTAACCAAAAATATATCAAAAATAAAAATAAGTGGAAAAGGCGAGAGTGCGCGAGCACACAGGAGCAAAGACAAGCAGCGCAGCTTGATGCGTAGTAAAAAAAATAATAAATAGACAACTGGTCGACCTCATTAGAAATAAAAACCCAAAAGATTAGATAGACAAACAAACAAACACATAAATGTGGAGAGAAGGGCAGTGCGCGCAGGAGCAAAGGTAAACAGCAGACAGACCTGAATCCTTATCTTTACAAGGTCGACCTCAGAACTTTGTTCAGTTTGTCTCGGTGACGGATAATGGAAGGAAGGGCAGGCAACTGGTCGACTTCATTTAAATAAACAAATAAAAAATAAGATAAACTCTCAGGAATAGATAAATAATAACAAAAAAATTGTAAAGTGGAGAAAGCGAGAGGGCGCGAATGCACTCAAGCAAACACAAACAGCACAGCACGATGCGTATTTTTTTTTAAATTGACAAAATAAATCAAAAATAAATCAAAAATAAAAATAAGTGGAAAAGGCGAGAATGCGCGAGCACACAGGAGCAAAGACAAGCAGCGCAGCTTGATGCGTAGTAAAAAAAATAATAAATAGACAACTGGTCGACCTCATTAGAAATAAAAACCCAAAAGATTAGATAGACAAACAAACAAACACATAAATGTGGAGAGAAGGGCAGTGCGCGCAGGAGCAAAGGTAAACAGCAGACAGACCTGAATCCTTATCTTTACAAGGTCGACCTCAGAACTTTGTTCAGTTTGTCTCGGTGACGGATAATGGAAGGAAGGGCAGGCAACAGGTCGACTACATTTAAATAAACAAATAAAAAATAAGATAAACTCTCAGGAATAGATAAATAATAACAAAAAAATTGTAAAGTGGAGAAAGCGAGAGCGCGCGAATGCACTCAAGCAAACACAAACAGCACAGCACGATGCGTATTTTTTTTAAAATTGACAAAATAAATCAAAAATAAATCAAAAATAAAAATAAGTGGGAAAGGCGAGAGTGCCCGAGCACACAGGAGCAAAGACAAGCAGCGCAGCTTGATGCGTAGTAAAAAAAATAATAAATAGACAACTGGTCGACCTCATTAGAAATAAAAACCCAAAAGATTAGATAGACAAACAAACAAACACATAAATGTGGAGAGAAGGGCAGTGCGCGCAGGAGCAAAGGTAAACAGCAGACAGACCTGAATCCTTATCTTTACAAGGTCGACCTCAGAACTTTGTTCAGTTTGTCTCGGTGACGGATAATGGAAGGAAGGGCAGGCAACTGGTCGACTTCATTTAAATAAACAAATAAAAAATAAGATAAACTCTCAGGAATAGAAAAATAATAACAAAAAAATTGTAAAGTGGAGAAAGCGAGAGCGCGCGAATGCACTCAAGCAAACACAAACAGCACAGCACGAGGCGTATATTTTTTTTAAAATTGACAAAATAAATCAAAATAAATCAAAAATAAAAATAAGTGGAAAAGGAGAGAGTGCGCGAGCACACAGGAGCAAAGACAAGCAGCGCATCTTGATGCGTAGTAAAAAAAATAATAAATAGACAACTGGTCGACCTCATTAGAAATAAAACCCCAAAAGATTAGATAGACAAACAAACAAACACATAAATGTGGAGAGAAGGGCAGTGCGCGCAGGAGCAAAGGTAAACAGCAGACAGACCTGAATCCTTATCTTTACAAGGTCGACCTCAGAACTTTGTTCAGTTTGTCTCGGTGACGGATAATGGAAGGAAGGGCAGGCAACTGGTCGACTTCATTTAAATAAACAAATAAAAAATAAGATAAACTCTCAGGACTAGATAAATAATAACAAAAAAATTGTAAAGTGGAGAAAGCGATAGGGCGCGAATGCACTCAAGCAAACACAAACAGCACAGCACGATGCGTATTTTTTTTTAAATTGACAAAATAAATCAAAAATAAATCAAAAATAAAAATAAGTGGAAAAGGCGAGAATGCGCGAGCACACAGGAGCAAAGACAAGCAGCGCAGCTTGATGCGTAGTAAAAAAAATAATAAATAGACAACTGGTCGACCTCATTAGAAATAAAACCCCAAAAGATTAGATAGACAAACAAACAAACACATAAATGTGGAGAGAAGGGCAGTGCGCGCAGGAGCAAAGGTAAACAGCAGACAGACCTGAATCCTTATCTTTACAAGGTCGACCTCAGAACTTTGTTCAGTTTGTCTCGGTGACGGATAATGGAAGGAAGGGCAGGCAACTGGTCGACTTCATTTAAATAAACAAATAAAAAATAAGATAAACTCTCAGGAATAGATAAATAATAACAAAAAAATTGTAAAGTGGAGAAAGCGAGAGCGCGCGAATGCACTCAAGCAAACACAAACAGCACAGCACGATGCGTATTTTTTTTAAAATTGACAAAATAAATCAAAAATAAATCAAAAATAAAAATAAGTGGGAAAGGCGAGAGTGCCCGAGCACACAGGAGCAAAGACAAGCAGCGCAGCTTGATGCGTAGTAAGAAAAATAATAAATAGACAACTGGTCGACCTCATTAGAAATAAAAACCCAAAAGATTAGATAGACAAACAAACAAACACATAAATGTGGAGAGAAGGGCAGTGCGCGCAGAAGCAAAGGTAAACAGCAGACAGACCTGAATCCTTATCTTTACAAGGTCGACCTCAGAACTTTGTTCAGTTTGTCTCGGTGACGGATAATGGAAGGAAGGGCAGGCAACTGGTCGACTTCATTTAAATAAACAAATAAAAAATAAGATAAACTCTCAGGAATAGAAAAATAATAACAAAAAAATTGTAAAGTGGAGAAAGCGAGAGCGCGCGAATGCACTCAAGCAAACACAAACAGCACAGCACGATGCGTATATTTTTTTTAAAATTGACAAAATAAATCAATATAAATCAAAAATAAAAATAAGTGGAAAAGGAGAGAGTGCGAGGGCACACAGGAGCAAAGACAAGCAGCGCAGCTTGATGCGTAGTAAAAAAAATAATAAATAGACAACTGGTCGACCTCATTAGAAATAAAAACCCAAAAGATTAGATAGACAAACAAACAAACACATAAATGTGGAGAGAAGGGCAGTGCGCTCAGGAGCAAAGGTAAACAGCAGACAGACCTGAATCCTTATCTTTACAAGGTCGACCTCAGAACTTTGTTCAGTTTGTCTCGGTGACGGATAATGGAAGGAAGGGCAGGCAAATGGTCGACTTCATTTAAATAAACAAATAAAAAATAAGATAAACTCTCAGGAATAGATAAATAATAACAAAAAAATTGTAAAGTGGAGAAAGCGTGAGCACGCGAATGCACTTCAAGCAAACACAAACAGCACAGCACGATGCGTATTTTTTTTAAATTGACAAAGTAAATCAAAAGTAAATCAAAAATAAAAATAAGTGGAAAAGGCGAGAGTGCGCGAGCACACAGGAGCAAAGACAAGCAGCGCAGCTTGATGCGTAGTAAGAAAAATAATAAATAGACAACTGGTCGACCTCATTAGAAATAAAAACCCAAAAGATTAGATAGACAAACAAACAAACACATAAATGTGGAGAGAAGGGCAGTGCGCGCAGAAGCAAAGGTAAACAGCAGACAGACCTGAATCCTTATCTTTACAAGGTCGACCTCAGAACTTTGTTCAGTTTGTCTCGGTGACGGATAATGGAAGGAAGGGCAGGCAACTGGTCGACTTCATTTAAATAAACAAATAAAAAATAAGATAAACTCTCAGGAATAGAAAAATAATAACAAAAAAATTGTAAAGTGGAGAAAGCGAGAGCGCGCGAATGCACTCAAGCAAACACAAACAGCACAGGACGATGCGTATATTTTTTTTAAAATTGACAAAATAAATCAAAATAAATCAAAAATAAAAATAAGTGGAAAAGGAGAGAGTGCGAGGGCACACAGGAGCAAAGACAAGCAGCGCAGCTTGATGCGTAGTAAAAAAAATAATAAATAGACAACTGGTCGACCTCATTAGAAATAAAAACCCAAAAGATTAGATAGACAAACAAACAAACACATAAATGTGGAGAGAAGGGCAGTGCGCGCAGGAGCAAAGGTAAACAGCAGACAGACCTGAATCCTTATCTTTACAAGGTCGACCTCAGAACTTTGTTCAGTTTGCCTCGGTGACGGATAATGGAAGGAAGGGCAGGCAAATGGTCGACTTCATTTAAATAAACAAATAAAAAATAAGATAAACTCTCAAGAATAGATAAATAATAACAAAAAAATTGTAAAGTGGAGAAAGCGTGAGCACGCGAATGCACTTCAAGCAAACACAAACAGCACAGCACGATGCGTATTTTTTTTTAAATTGACAAAGTAAATCAAAAGTAAATCAAAAATAAAAATAAGTGGAAAAGGCGAGAGTGCGCGAGCACACAGGAGCAAAGACAAGCAGCGCAGCTTGATGCGTAGTAAAAAAAATAATAAATAGACAACTGGTCGACCTCATTAGAAATAAAAACCCAAAAGATTAGATAGACAAACAAACAAACACATAAATGTGGAGAGAAGGGCAGTGCGCGCAGGAGCAAAAGTAAACAGCAGACAGACCTGAATCCTTATCTTTACAAGGTCGACCTCAGAACTTTGTTCAGTTTGTCTCGGTGACGGATAATGGAAGGAAGGGCAGGCAACTGGTCGACTTCATTTAAATAAACAAATAAAAAATAAGATAAACTCTCAGGAATAGATAAATAATAACAAAAAATTGTAAAGTGGAGAAAGCGAGAGCGCGCGAATGCACTCAAGCAAACACAAACAGCACAGCATGATGCGTATTTTTTTTAAAAAATTGACAAAATAAATCAAAAATAAATCAAAAATAAAAATAAGTGGAAAAGGCGAGAGTGCGCGAGCACACAGGAGCAAAGACAAGTAGCGCAGCTTGATGCGTAGTAAAAAAAATAATAAATAGACAACTGGTCGACCTCATTAGAAATAAAAACCCAAAAGATTAGATAGACAAACAAACAAACACATAAATGTGGAGAGAAGGGCAGTGCGGGCAGGAGCAAAGGTAAACAGCAGACAGACCTGAATCCTTATCTTTACAAGGTCGACCTCAGAACTTTGTTCAGTTTGTCTCGGTGACGGATAATGGAAGGAAGGGCAGGCAACTGGTCGACTTCATTTAAATAAACAAATAAAAAATAAGATAAACTCTCAGGAATAGATAAATAATAACAAAAAAATTGTAAAGTGGAGAAAGCGAGAGCGCGCGAATGCACTCAAGCAAACACAAACAGCACAGCACGATGCGTATTTTTTTTTAAATTGACAAAATCAATAAAAAATAAATCAAAAATAAAAATAAGTGGAAAAGGCGAGAGTGCGCGAGCACACAGGAGCAAAGACAAGCAGCGCAGGTTGATGGGTAGTAAAAAAAATAATAAATAGACAACTGGTCGACCTCATTAGAAATAAAAACCCAAAAGATTAGATAGACAAACAAACAAACACATAAATGTGGAGAGAAGGGCAGTGCGCGCAGGAGCAAAGGTAAACAGCAGACAGACCTGAATCCTTATCTTTACAAGGTCGACCTCAGAACTTTGTTCAGTTTGTCTCGGTGACGGATAATGGAAGGAAGGGCAGGCAACTGGTCGACTTCATTTAAATAAACAAATAAAAAATAAGATAAACTCTCAGGAATAGATAAATAATAACAAAAAAATTGTAAGTGGAGAAAGCGAGAGCGCGCGAATGCACTCAAGCAAACACAAACAGCACAGCACGATGCGTATTTTTTTTTAAATTGACAAAATCAATAAAAAATAAATCAAAAATAAAAATAAGTGGAAAAGGCGAGAGTGCGCGAGCACACAGGAGCAAAGACAAGCAGCGCAGCTTGATGCGTAGTAAAAAAAATAATAAATAGACAACTGGTCGACCTCATTAGAAATAAAAACCCAAAAGATTAGATAGACAAACAAACAAACACATAAATGTGGAGAGAAGGGCAGTGCGCCCAGGAACAAAGGTAAACAGCAGACAGACCTGAATCCTTATCTTTACAAGGTCGAACTCAGAACTTTGTTCTGTTTGTCTCGGTGACGGATAATGGAAGGAAGGGCAGGCAACTGGTCGACTTCATTTAAATAAACAAATAAAAAATAAGATAAACTCTCAGGAATAGATAAATAATAACAAAAAAATTGTAAAGTGGAGAAAGCGAGAGCGCGCTAATGCACTCAAGCAAACACAAACAGCACAGCACGATGCGTATTTTTTTTTAAAATTGAAAAAATAAATCAAAAATAAAAATAAGTGGAAAAGGCGAGAGTGCCCGAGCACACAGGAGCAGAGACAAGCAGCGCAGGTTGATGCGTAGTAAAAAAAATAATAAATAGAGAACTGGTCGACCTCATTAGAAATAAAAACCCAAAAGATTAGATAGACAAACAAACAAACACATAAATGTGGAGAGAAGGGCAGTGCGCGCAGGAGCAAAGGTAAACAGCAGACAGACCTGAATCCTTATCTTTACAAGGTCGACCTCAGAACTTTGTTCAGTTTGTCTCGGTGACGGATAATGGAAGGAAGGGCAGGCAACTGGTTGACTTCATTTAAATAAACAAATAAAAATAAGATAAACTCTCAGGAATAGATAAATAATAACAAAAAAATTGTAAAGTGGAGAAAGCGAGAGCGCGCGAATGCACTCAAGCAAACACAAACAGCACAGCAAGATGCGTATTTTTTTTTAAATTGACAAAATAAATAAAAAATAAATCAAAAATAAAAATAAGTGGAAAAGGCGACAGTGCGCGAGCACACAGGAGCAAAGACAAGTAGCGCAGCTTGATGCGTAGTAAAAAAAATAATAAATAGACAACTGGTCGACCTCATTAGAAATAAAAACCCAAAAGATTAGATAGACAAACAAACAAACACATAAATGTGGAGAGAAGGGCAGTGCGGGCAGGAGCAAAGGTAAACAGCAGACAGACCTGAATCCTTATCTTTACAAGGTCGACCTCAGAACTTTGTTCAGTTTGTCTCGGTGACTTATAATGGAAGGAAGGGCAGGCAACTGGTCGACTTCATTTAAATAAACAAATAAAAAATAAGATAAACTCTCAGGAATAGATAAATAATAACAAAAAAATTGTAAAGTGGAGAAAGCGAGAGCGCGCGAATGAACTCAAGCAAACAAAAACAGCACAGCACGATGCGTATTTTTTTTTAAATTGAAAAAATAAATCAAAAATGAAAATAAGTGGAAAAGGCGAGAGTGCCCGAGCACACAGGAGCAAAGACAAGCAGCGCAGGTTGATGGGTAGTAAAAAAAATAATAAATAGACAACTGGTCGACCTCATTAGAAATAAAAACCCAAAAGATTAGATAGACAAACAAACAAACACATAAATGTGGAGAGAAGGGCAGTGCGCGCAGGAGCAAAGGTAAACAGCAGACAGACCTGAATCCTTATCTTTACAAGGTCGACCTCAGAACTTTGTTCAGTTTGTCTCGGTGACGGATAATGGAAGGAAGGGCAGGCAACTGGTCGACTTCATTTAAATAAACAAATAAAAAATAAGATAAACTCTCAGGAATAGATAAATAATAACAAAAAAATTGTAAGTGGAGAAAGCGAGAGCGCGCGAATGCACTCAAGCAAACACAAACAGCACAGCACGATGCGTATTTTTTTTTAAATTGACAAAATCAATAAAAAATAAATCAAAAATAAAAATAAGTGGAAAAGGCGAGAGTGCGCGAGCACACAGGAGCAAAGACAAGCAGCGCAGCTTGATGCGTAGTAAAAAAAATAATAAATAGACAACTGGTCGACCTCATTAGAAATAAAAACCCAAAAGATTAGATAGACAAACAAACAAACACATAAATGTGGAGAGAAGGGCAGTGCGCCCAGGAACAAAGGTAAACAGCAGACAGACCTGAATCCTTATCTTTACAAGGTCGAACTCAGAACTTTGTTCTGTTTGTCTCGGTGACGGATAATGGAAGGAAGGGCAGGCAACTGGTCGACTTCATTTAAATAAACAAATAAAAAATAAGATAAACTCTCAGGAATAGATAAATAATAACAAAAAAATTGTAAAGTGGAGAAAGCGAGAGCGCGCTAATGCACTCAAGCAAACACAAACAGCACAGCACGATGCGTATTTTTTTTTAAAATTGAAAAAATAAATCAAAAATAAAAATAAGTGGAAAAGGCGAGAGTGCCCGAGCACACAGGAGCAGAGACAAGCAGCGCAGGTTGATGCGTAGTAAAAAAAATAATAAATAGAGAACTGGTCGACCTCATTAGAAATAAAAACCCAAAAGATTAGATAGACAAACAAACAAACACATAAATGTGGAGAGAAGGGCAGTGCGCGCAGGAGCAAAGGTAAACAGCAGACAGACCTGAATCCTTATCTTTACAAGGTCGACCTCAGAACTTTGTTCAGTTTGTCTCGGTGACGGATAATGGAAGGAAGGGCAGGCAACTGGTTGACTTCATTTAAATAAACAAATAAAAATAAGATAAACTCTCAGGAATAGATAAATAATAACAAAAAAATTGTAAAGTGGAGAAAGCGAGAGCGCGCGAATGCACTCAAGCAAACACAAACAGCACAGCAAGATGCGTATTTTTTTTTAAATTGACAAAATAAATAAAAAATAAATAAAAAATAAAAATAAGTGGAAAAGGCGACAGTGCGCGAGCACACAGGAGCAAAGACAAGTAGCGCAGCTTGATGCGTAGTAAAAAAAATAATAAACAGACAACTGGTCGACCTCATTAGAAATAAAAACCCAAAAGATTAGATAGACAAACAAACAAACACATAAATGTGGAGAGAAGGGCAGTGCGGGCAGGAGCAAAGGTAAACAGCAGACAGACCTGAATCCTTATCTTTACAAGGTCGACCTCAGAACTTTGTTCAGTTTGTCTCGGTGACTTATAATGGAAGGAAGGGCAGGCAACTGGTCGACTTCATTTAAATAAACAAATAAAAAATAAGATAAACTCTCAGGAATAGATAAATAATAACAAAAAAATTGTAAAGTGGAGAAAGCGAGAGCGCGCGAATGAACTCAAGCAAACAAAAACAGCACAGCACGATGCGTATTTTTTTTTTAAATTGAAAAAATAAATCAAAAATAAAAATAAGTGGAAAAGGCGAGAGTGCCCGAGCACACAGGAGCAAAGACAAGCAGCGCAGGTTGATGGGTAGTAAAAAAAATAATAAATAGACAACTGGTCGACCTCATTAGAAATAAAAACCCAAAAGATTAGATAGACAAACAAACAAACACATAAATGTGGAGAGAAGGGCAGTGCGCGCAGGAGCAAAGGTAAACAGCAGACAGACCTGAATCCTTATCTTTACAAGGTCGACCTCAGAACTTTGTTCAGTTTGTCTCGGTGACGGATAATGGAAGGAAGGGCAGGCAACTGGTCGACTTCATTTAAATAAACAAATAAAAAATAAGATAAACTCTCAGGAATAGATAAATAATAACAAAAAAATTGTAAAGTGGAGAAAGCGAGAGCGCGCGAATGCACTCAAGCAAACACAAACAGCACAGCACGATGCGTATTTTTTTTTAAATTGACAAAATAAATAAAAAATAAATCAAAAATAAAAATAAGTGGAAAAGGCGAGAGTGCGCGAGCACACAGGAGCAAAGACAAGCAGCGCAGCTTGATGCGTAGTAAAAAAAATAATAAATAGACAACTGGTCGACCTCATTAGAAATAAAAACCCAAAAGATTAGATAGACAAACAAACAAACACATAAATGTGGAGAGAAGGGCAGTGCGCGCAGGAAGCAAAGGTAAACAGCAGACAGACCTGAATCCTTATCTTTACAAGGTCGACCTCAGAACTTTGTTCAGTTTGTCTCGGTGACGGATAATGGAAGGAAGGGCAGGCAACTGGTCGACTTCATTTAAATAAACAAATAAAAAATAAGATAAACTCTCAGGAATAGATAAATAATAACAAAAAAATTGTAAAGTGGAGAAAGCGAGAGCGCGCGAATGCACTCAAGCAAACACAAACAGCACAGCACGATGCGTATTTTTTTTTAAATTGAAAAAATAAATCAAAAATAAAAATAAGTGGAAAAGGCGAGAGTGCGCGAGCACACAGGAGCAAAGACAAGCAGCGCAGCTTGATGCGTAGTAAAAAAAATAATAAATAGACAACTGGTCGACCTCATTAGAAATAAAAACCCAAAAGATTAGATAGACAAACAAACAAACACATAAATGTGGAGAGAAGGGCAGTGCGCCCAGGAGCAAAGGTAAACAGCAGACAGACCTGAATCCTTATCTTTACAAGGTCGACCTCAGAACTTTGTTCAGTTTGTCTCGGTGACGGATAATGGAAGGAAGGGCAGGCAACTGGTCGACTTCATTTAAATAAACAAATAAAAAATAAGATAAACTCTCAGGAATAGATAAATAATAACAAAAAAATTGTAAAGTGGAGAAAGCGAGAGCGCGCTAATGCACTCAAGCAAACACAAACAGCACAGCACGATGCGTATTTTTTTTAAATTAAATAAATAAAAAATAAATCAAAAATAAAAATAAGTGGAAAAGGCGAGAGTGCCCGAGCACACAGGAGCAAAGACAAGCAGCGCAGGTTGATGCGTAGTAAAAAAAATAATAAATAGAGAACTGGTCGACCTCATTAGAAATAAAAACCCAAAAGATTAGATAGACAAACAAACAAACACATAAATGTGGAGAGAAGGGCAGTGCGCGCAGGAGCAAAGGTAAACAGCAGACAGACCTGAATCCTTATCTTTACAAGGTCGACCTCAGAACTTTGTTCAGTTTGTCTCGGTGACGGATAATGGAAGGAAGGGCAGGCAACTGGTTGACTTCATTTAAATAAACAAATAAAAATAAGATAAACTCTCAGGAATAGATAAATAATAACAAAAAAATTGTAAAGTGGAGAAAGCGAGAGCGCGCGAATGCACTCAAGCAAACACAAACAGCACAGCAAGATGCGTATTTTTTTTAAATTGACAAAATAAATAAAAAATAAATCAAAAATAAAAATAAGTGGAAAAGGCGAGAGTGCGCGAGCACACAGGAGCAAAGACAAGCAGCGCAGCTTGATGCGTAGTAAAAAAAATAATAAATAGACAACTGGTCGACCTCATTAGAAATAAAAACCCAAAAGATTAGATAGACAAACAAACAAACACATAAATGTGGAGAGAAGGGCAGTGCGCGCAGGAGCAAAGGTAAACAGCAGACAGACCTGAATCCTTATCTTTACAAGGTCGACCTCAGAACTTTGTTCAGTTTGTCTCGGTGACGGATAATGGAAGGAAGGGCAGGCAACTGGTCGACTTCATTTAAATAAACAAATAAAAAATAAGATAAACTCTCAGGAATAGATAAATAATAACAAAAAAATTGTAAAGTGGAGAAAGCGAGAGCGCGCGAATGCACTCAAGCAAACACAAACAGCACAGCACGATGCGTATTTTTTTTTTAAATTGAAAAAATAAATCAAAAATAAAAATAAGTGGAAAAGGCGAGAGTGCGCGAGCACACAGGAGCAAAGACAAGCAGCGCAGCTTGATGCGTAGTAAAAAAAATAATAAATAGACAACTGGTCGACCTCATTAGAAATAAAAACCCAAAAGATTAGATAGACAAACAAACAAACACATAAATGTGGAGAGAAGGGCAGTGCGCGCAGGAGCAAAGGTAAACAGCAGACAGACCTGAATCCTTATCTTTACAAGGTCGACCTCAGAACTTTGTTCAGTTTGTCTCGGTGACGGATAATGGAAGGAAGGGCAGGCAACTGGTCGACTTCATTTAAATAAACAAATAAAAAATAAGATAAACTCTCAGGAATAGATAAATAATAACAAAAAAATTGTAAAGTGGAGAAAGCGAGAGCGCGCGAATGCACTCAAGCAAACACAAACAGCACAGCACGATGCGTATTTTTTTTTAAATTGACAAAATAAATAAAAAATAAATCAAAAATAAAAATAAGTGGAAAAGGCGAGAGTGCGCGAGCACACAGGAGCAAAGACAAGCAGCGCAGCTTGATGCGTAGTAAAAAAAATAATAAATAGACAACTGGTCGACCTCATTAGAAATAAAAACCCAAAAGATTAGATAGACAAACAAACAAACACATAAATGTGGAGAGAAGGGCAGTGCGCGCAGGAGCAAAGGTAAACAGCAGACAGACCTGAATCCTTATCTTTACAAGGTCGACCTCAGAACTTTGTTCAGTTTGTCTCGGTGACGGATAATGGAAGGAAGGGCAGGCAACTGGTCGACTTCATTTAAATAAACAAATAAAAAATAAGATAAACTCTCAGGAATAGATAAATAATAACAAAAAAATTGTAAAGTGGAGAAAGCGAGAGCGCGCGAATGCACTCAAGCAAACACAAACAGCACAGCACGATGCGTATTTTTTTTTTAAATTGAAAAAATAAATCAAAAATAAAAATAAGTGGAAAAGGCGAGAGTGCGCGAGCACACAGGAGCAAAGACAAGCAGCGCAGCTTGATGCGTAGTAAAAAAAATAATAAATAGACAACTGGTCGACCTCATTAGAAATAAAAACCCAAAAGATTAGATAGACAAACAAACAAACACATAAATGTGGAGAGAAGGGCAGTGCGCGCAGGAGCAAAGGTAAACAGCAGACAGACCTGAATCCTTATCTTTACAAGGTCGACCTCAGAACTTTGTTCAGTTTGTCTCGGTGACGGATAATGGAAGGAAGGGCAGGCAACTGGTCGACTTCATTTAAATAAACAAATAAAAAATAAGATAAACTCTCAGGAATAGATAAATAATAACAAAAAAATTGTAAAGTGGAGAAAGCGAGAGCGCGCGAATGCACTCAAGCAAACACAAACAGCACAGCACGATGCGTATTTTTTTTTAAATTGACAAAATAAATAAAAAATAAATCAAAAATAAAAATAAGTGGAAAAGGCGAGAGTGCCCGAGCACACAGGAGCAAAGACAAGCAGCGCAGGTTGATGCGTAGTAAAAAAAATAATAAATAGACAACTGGTCGACCTCATTAGAAATAAAAACCCAAAAGATTAGATAGACAAACAAACAAACACATAAATGTGGAGAGAAGGGCAGTGCGCGCAGGAGCAAAGGTAAACAGCAGACAGACCTGAATCCTTATCTTTACAAGGTCGACCTCAGAACTTTGTTCAGTTTGTCTCGGTGACGGATAATGGAAGGAAGGGCAGGCAACTGGTCGACTTCATTTAAATAAACAAATAAAAAATAAGATAAACTCTCAGGAATAGATAAATAATAACAAAAAAATTGTAAAGTGGAGAAAGCGAGAGCGCGCGAATGCACTCAAGCAAACACAAACAGCACAGCACGATGCGTATTTTTTTTTAAATTGACAAAATAAATAAAAAATAAATCAAAAATAAAAATAAGTGGAAAAGGCGAGAGTGCGCGAGCACACAGGAGCAAAGACAAGCAGCGCAGCTTGATGCGTAGTAAAAAAAATAATAAATAGACAACTGGTCGACCTCATTAGAAATAAAAACCCAAAAGATTAGATAGACAAACAAACAAACACATAAATGTGGAGAGAAGGGCAGTGCGCCAGGAGCAAAGGTAAACAGCAGACAGACCTGAATCCTTATCTTTACAAGGTCGACCTCAGAACTTTGTTCAGTTTGTCTCGGTGACGGATAATGGAAGGAAGGGCAGGCAACTGGTCGACTTCATTTAAATAAACAAATAAAAAATAAGATAAACTCTCAGGAATAGATAAATAATAACAAAAAAATTGTAAAGTGGAGAAAGCGAGAGCGCGCGAATGCACTCAAGCAAACACAAACAGCACAGCACGATGCGTATTTTTTTTTTAAATTGAAAAAATAAATCAAAAATAAAAATAAGTGGAAAAGGCGAGAGTGCGCGAGCACACAGGAGCAAAGACAAGCAGCGCAGCTTGATGCGTAGTAAAAAAAATAATAAATAGACAACTGGTCGACCTCATTAGAAATAAAAACCCAAAAGATTAGATAGACAAACAAACAAACACATAAATGTGGAGAGAAGGGCAGTGCGCGCAGGAGCAAAGGTAAACAGCAGACAGACCTGAATCCTTATCTTTACAAGGTCGACCTCAGAACTTTGTTCAGTTTGTCTCGGTGACGGATAATGGAAGGAAGGGCAGGCAACTGGTCGACTTCATTTAAATAAACAAATAAAAATAAGATAAACTCTCAGGAATAGATAAATAATAACAAAAAAATTGTAAAGTGGAGAAAGCGAGAGCGCGCGAATGCACTCAAGCAAACACAAACAGCACAGCACGATGCGTATTTTTTTTAAATTGACAAAATAAATAAAAAATAAATCAAAAATAAAAATAAGTGGAAAAGGCGAGAGTGCGCGAGCACACAGGAGCAAAGACAAGCAGCGCAGCTTGATGCGTAGTAAAAAAAATAATAAATAGACAACTGGTCGACCTCATTAGAAATAAAAACCCAAAAGATTAGATAGACAAACAAACAAACACATAAATGTGGAGAGAAGGGCAGTGCGCGCAGGAGCAAAGGTAAACAGCAGACAGACCTGAATCCTTATCTTTACAAGGTCGACCTCAGAACTTTGTTCAGTTTGTCTCGGTGACGGATAATGGAAGGAAGGGCAGGCAACTGGTCGACTTCATTTAAATAAACAAATAAAAAATAAGATAAACTCTCAGGAATAGATAAATAATAACAAAAAAATTGTAAAGTGGAGAAAGCGAGAGCGCGCGAATGCACTCAAGCAAACACAAACAGCACAGCACGATGCGTATTTTTTTTTAAATTGACAAAATAAATAAAAAATAAATCAAAAATAAAAATAAGTGGAAAAGGCGAGAGTGCGCGAGCACACAGGAGCAAAGACAAGCAGCGCAGCTTGATGCGTAGTAAAAAAAATAATAAATAGACAACTGGTCGACCTCATTAGAAATAAAAACCCAAAAGATTAGATAGACAAACAAACAAACACATAAATGTGGAGAGAAGGGCAGTGCGCCAGGAGCAAAGGTAAACAGCAGACAGACCTGAATCCTTATCTTTACAAGGTCGACCTCAGAACTTTGTTCAGTTTGTCTCGGTGACGGATAATGGAAGGAAGGGCAGGCAACTGGTCGACTTCATTTAAATAAACAAATAAAAAATAAGATAAACTCTCAGGAATAGATAAATAATAACAAAAAAATTGTAAAGTGGAGAAAGCGAGAGCGCGCGAATGCACTCAAGCAAACACAAACAGCACAGCACGATGCGTATTTTTTTTAAATTGAAAAAATAAATCAAAAATAAAAATAAGTGGAAAAGGCGAGAGTGCCCGAGCACACAGGAGCAAAGACAAGCAGCGCAGGTTGATGCGTAGTAAAAAAAATAATAAATAGACAACTGGTCGACCTCATTAGAAATAAAAACCCAAAAGATTAGATAGACAAACAAACAAACACATAAATGTGGAGAGAAGGGCAGTGCGCGCAGGAGCAAAGGTAAACAGCAGACAGACCTGAATCCTTATCTTTACAAGGTCGACCTCAGAACTTTGTTCAGTTTGTCTCGGTGACGGATAATGGAAGGAAGGGCAGGCAACTGGTTGACTTCATTTAAATAAACAAATAAAAAATAAGATAAACTCTCAGGAATAGATAAATAATAACAAAAAAATTGTAAAGTGGAGAAAGCGAGAGCGCGCGAATGCACTCAAGCAAACACAAACAGCACAGCAGATGCGTATTTTTTTTTAAATTGACAAAATAAATAAAAAATAAATCAAAAATAAAAATAAGTGGAAAAGGCGAGAGTGCGCGAGCACACAGGAGCAAAGACAAGCAGCGCAGCTTGATGCGTAGTAAAAAAAATAATAAATAGACAACTGGTCGACCTCATTAGAAATAAAAACCCAAAAGATTAGATAGACAAACAAACAAACACATAAATGTGGAGAGAAGGGCAGTGCGCGCAGGAGCAAAGGTAAACAGCAGACAGACCTGAATCCTTATCTTTACAAGGTCGACCTCAGAACTTTGTTCAGTTTGTCTCGGTGACGGATAATGGAAGGAAGGGCAGGCAACTGGTCGACTTCATTTAAATAAACAAATAAAAAATAAGATAAACTCTCAGGAATAGATAAATAATAACAAAAAAATTGTAAAGTGGAGAAAGCGAGAGCGCGCGAATGCACTCAAGCAAACACAAACAGCACAGCACGATGCGTATTTTTTTTTAAATTGAAAAAATAAATCAAAAATAAAAATAAGTGGAAAAGGCGAGAGTGCGCGAGCACACAGGAGCAAAGACAAGCAGCGCAGCTTGATGCGTAGTAAAAAAAATAATAAATAGACAACTGGTCGACCTCATTAGAAATAAAAACCCAAAAGATTAGATAGACAAACAAACAAACACATAAATGTGGAGAGAAGGGCAGTGCGCGCAGGAGCAAAGGTAAACAGCAGACAGACCTGAATCCTTATCTTTACAAGGTCGACCTCAGAACTTTGTTCAGTTTGTCTCGGTGACGGATAATGGAAGGAAGGGCAGGCAACTGGTCGACTTCATTTAAATAAACAAATAAAAAATAAGATAAACTCTCAGGAATAGATAAATAATAACAAAAAAATTGTAAAGTGGAGAAAGCGAGAGCGCGCGAATGCACTCAAGCAAACACAAACAGCACAGCACGATGCGTATTTTTTTTTAAATTGACAAAATAAATAAAAAATAAATCAAAAATAAAAATAAGTGGAAAAGGCGAGAGTGCGCGAGCACACAGGAGCAAAGACAAGCAGCGCAGCTTGATGCGTAGTAAAAAAAATAATAAATAGACAACTGGTCGACCTCATTAGAAATAAAAACCCAAAAGATTAGATAGACAAACAAACAAACACATAAATGTGGAGAGAAGGGCAGTGCGCGCAGGAGCAAAGGTAAACAGCAGACAGACCTGAATCCTTATCTTTACAAGGTCGACCTCAGAACTTTGTTCAGTTTGTCTCGGTGACGGATAATGGAAGGAAGGGCAGGCAACTGGTCGACTTCATTTAAATAAACAAATAAAAAATAAGATAAACTCTCAGGAATAGATAAATAATAACAAAAAAATTGTAAAGTGGAGAAAGCGAGAGCGCGCGAATGCACTCAAGCAAACACAAACAGCACAGCACGATGCGTATTTTTTTTTAAATTGACAAAATCAATAAAAAATAAATCAAAAATAAAAATAAGTGGAAAAGGCGAGAGTGCGCGAGCACACAGGAGCAAAGACAAGCAGCGCAGCTTGATGCGTAGTAAAAAAAATAATAAATAGACAACTGGTCGACCTCATTAGAAATAAAAACCCAAAAGATTAGATAGACAAACAAACAAACACATAAATGTGGAGAGAAGGGCAGTGCGCCCAGGAGCAAAGGTAAACAGCAGACAGACCTGAATCCTTATCTTTACAAGGTCGACCTCAGAACTTTGTTCAGTTTGTCTCGGTGACGGATAATGGAAGGAAGGGCAGGCAACTGGTCGACTTCATTTAAATAAACAAATAAAAAATAAGATAAACTCTCAGGAATAGATAAATAATAACAAAAAAATTGTAAAGTGGAGAAAGCGAGAGCGCGCTAATGCACTCAAGCAAACACAAACAGCACAGCACGATGCGTATTTTTTTTTTAAAATTGAAAAAATAAATCAAAAATAAAAATAAGTGGAAAAGGCGAGAGTGCCCGAGCACACAGGAGCAAAGACAAGCAGCGCAGGTTGATGCGTAGTAAAAAAAATAATAAATAGAGAACTGGTCGACCTCATTAGAAATAAAAACCCAAAAGATTAGATAGACAAACAAACAAACACATAAATGTGGAGAGAAGGGCAGTGCGCGCAGGAGCAAAGGTAAACAGCAGACAGACCTGAATCCTTATCTTTACAAGGTCGACCTCAGAACTTTGTTCAGTTTGTCTCGGTGACGGATAATGGAAGGAAGGGCAGGCAACTGGTCGACTTCATTTAAATAAACAAATAAAAAATAAGATAAACTCTCAGGAATAGATAAATAATAACAAAAAAATTGTAAAGTGGAGAAAGCGAGAGCGCGCGAATGCACTCAAGCAAACACAAACAGCACAGCACGATGCGTATTTTTTTTTAAATTGACAAAATAAATAAAAAATAAATCAAAAATAAAAATAAGTGGAAAAGGCGAGAGTGCGCGAGCACACAGGAGCAAAGACAAGCAGCGCAGCTTGATGCGTAGTAAAAAAAATAATAAATAGACAACTGGTCGACCTCATTAGAAATAAAAACCCAAAAGATTAGATAGACAAACAAACAAACACATAAATGTGGAGAGAAGGGCAGTGCGCGCAGGAGCAAAGGTAAACAGCAGACAGACCTGAATCCTTATCTTTACAAGGTCGACCTCAGAACTTTGTTCAGTTTGTCTCGGTGACGGATAATGGAAGGAAGGGCAGGCAACTGGTCGACTTCATTTAAATAAACAAATAAAAAATAAGATAAACTCTCAGGAATAGATAAATAATAACAAAAAAATTGTAAAGTGGAGAAAGCGAGAGCGCGCGAATGCACTCAAGCAAACACAAACAGCACAGCACGATGCGTATTTTTTTTAAATTGAAAAAATAAATCAAAAATAAAAATAAGTGGAAAAGGCGAGAGTGCGCGAGCACACAGGAGCAAAGACAAGCAGCGCAGTTGATGCGTAGTAAAAAAAATAATAAATAGACAACTGGTCGACCTCATTAGAAATAAAAACCCAAAAGATTAGATAGACAAACAAACAAACACATAAATGTGGAGAGAAGGGCAGTGCGCGCAGGAGCAAAGGTAAACAGCAGACAGACCTGAATCCTTATCTTTACAAGGTCGACCTCAGAACTTTGTTCAGTTTGTCTCGGTGACGGATAATGGAAGGAAGGGCAGGCAACTGGTCGACTTCATTTAAATAAACAAATAAAAAATAAGATAAACTCTCAGGAATAGATAAATAATAACAAAAAAATTGTAAAGTGGAGAAAGCGAGAGCGCGCGAATGCACTCAAGCAAACACAAACAGCACAGCACGATGCGTATTTTTTTTTAAATTGACAAAATAAATAAAAATAAATCAAAAATAAAAATAAGTGGAAAAGGCGAGAGTGCGCGAGCACACAGGAGCAAAGACAAGCAGCGCAGCTTGATGCGTAGTAAAAAAAATAATAAATAGACAACTGGTCGACCTCATTAGAAATAAAAACCCAAAAGATTAGATAGACAAACAAACAAACACATAAATGTGGAGAGAAGGGCAGTGCGCGCAGGAGCAAAGGTAAACAGCAGACAGACCTGAATCCTTATCTTTACAAGGTCGACCTCAGAACTTTGTTCAGTTTGTCTCGGTGACGGATAATGGAAGGAAGGGCAGGCAACTGGTCGACTTCATTTAAATAAACAAATAAAAAATAAGATAAACTCTCAGGAATAGATAAATAATAACAAAAAAATTGTAAAGTGGAGAAAGCGAGAGCGCGCGAATGCACTCAAGCAAACACAAACAGCACAGCACGATGCGTATTTTTTTTAAATTGACAAAATAAATAAAAAATAAATCAAAAATAAAAATAAGTGGAAAAGGCGAGAGTGCGCGAGCACACAGGAGCAAAGACAAGCAGCGCAGCTTGATGCGTAGTAAAAAAAATAATAAATAGACAACTGGTCGACCTCATTAGAAATAAAAACCCAAAAGATTAGATAGACAAACAAACAAACACATAAATGTGGAGAGAAGGGCAGTGCGCCAGGAGCAAAGGTAAACAGCAGACAGACCTGAATCCTTATCTTTACAAGGTCGACCTCAGAACTTTGTTCAGTTTGTCTCGGTGACGGATAATGGAAGGAAGGGCAGGCAACTGGTCGACTTCATTTAAATAAACAAATAAAAAATAAGATAAACTCTCAGGAATAGATAAATAATAACAAAAAAATTGTAAAGTGGAGAAAGCGAGAGCGCGCGAATGCACTCAAGCAAACACAAACAGCACAGCACGATGCGTATTTTTTTTTTAAATTGACAAAATAAATCAAAAATAAAAATAAGTGGAAAAGGCGAGAGTGCCCGAGCACACAGGAGCAAAGACAAGCAGCGCAGGTTGATGCGTAGTAAAAAAAATAATAAATAGACAACTGGTCGACCTCATTAGAAATAAAAACCCAAAAGATTAGATAGACAAACAAACAAACACATAAATGTGGAGAGAAGGGCAGTGCGCGCAGGAGCAAAGGTAAACAGCAGACAGACCTGAATCCTTATCTTTACAAGGTCGACCTCAGAACTTTGTTCAGTTTGTCTCGGTGACGGATAATGGAAGGAAGGGCAGGCAACTGGTCGACTTCATTTAAATAAACAAATAAAAAATAAGATAAACTCTCAGGAATAGATAAATAATAACAAAAAAATTGTAAAGTGGAGAAAGCGAGAGCGCGCGAATGCACTCAAGCAAACACAAACAGCACAGCACGATGCGTATTTTTTTTTAAATTGACAAAATAAATAAAAAATAAATCAAAAATAAAAATAAGTGGAAAAGGCGAGAGTGCGCGAGCACACAGGAGCAAAGACAAGCAGCGCAGCTTGATGCGTAGTAAAAAAAATAATAAATAGACAACTGGTCGACCTCATTAGAAATAAAAACCCAAAAGATTAGATAGACAAACAAACAAACACATAAATGTGGAGAGAAGGGCAGTGCGCGCAGGAGCAAAGGTAAACAGCAGACAGACCTGAATCCTTATCTTTACAAGGTCGACCTCAGAACTTTGTTCAGTTTGTCTCGGTGACGGATAATGGAAGGAAGGGCAGGCAACTGGTCGACTTCATTTAAATAAACAAATAAAAAATAAGATAAACTCTCAGGAATAGATAAATAATAACAAAAAAATTGTAAAGTGGAGAAAGCGAGAGCGCGCGAATGCACTCAAGCAAACACAAACAGCACAGCACGATGCGTATTTTTTTTAAATTGAAAAAATAAATCAAAAATAAAAATAAGTGGAAAAGGCGAGAGTGCGCGAGCACACAGGAGCAAAGACAAGCAGCGCAGCTTGATGCGTAGTAAAAAAAATAATAAATAGACAACTGGTCGACCTCATTAGAAATAAAAACCCAAAAGATTAGATAGACAAACAAACAAACACATAAATGTGGAGAGAAGGGCAGTGCGCGCAGGAGCAAAGGTAAACAGCAGACAGACCTGAATCCTTATCTTTACAAGGTCGACCTCAGAACTTTGTTCAGTTTGTCTCGGTGACGGATAATGGAAGGAAGGGCAGGCAACTGGTCGACTTCATTTAAATAAACAAATAAAAAATAAGATAAACTCTCAGGAATAGATAAATAATAACAAAAAAATTGTAAAGTGGAGAAAGCGAGAGCGCGCGAATGCACTCAAGCAAACACAAACAGCACAGCACGATGCATATTTTTTTTAAATTGACAAAATAAATAAAAAATAAATCAAAAATAAAAATAAGTGGAAAAGGCGAGAGTGCGCGAGCACACAGGAGCAAAGACAAGCAGCGCAGCTTGATGCGTAGTAAAAAAAATAATAAATAGACAACTGGTCGACCTCATTAGAAATAAAAACCCAAAAGATTAGATAGACAAACAAACAAACACATAAATGTGGAGAGAAGGGCAGTGCGCCCAGGAGCAAAGGTAAACAGCACACAGACCTGAATCCTTATCTTTACAAGGTCGACCTCAGAACTTTGTTCAGTTTGTCTCGGTGACGGATAATGGAAGGAAGGGCAGGCAACTTCGACTTCATTTAAATAAACAAATAAAAAATAAGATAAACTCTCAGGAATAGATAAATAATAACAAAAAAATTGTAAAGTGGAGAAAGCGAGAGCGCGCGAATGCACTCAAGCAAACACAAACAGCACAGCACGATGCGTATTTTTTTTTAAATTGACAAAATAAATAAAAAATAAATCAAAAATAAAAATAAGTGGAAAAGGCGAGAGTGCGCGAGCACACAGGAGCAAAGACAAGCAGCGCAGCTTGATGCGTAGTAAAAAAAATAATAAATAGACAACTGGTCGACCTCATTAGAAATAAAAACCCAAAAGATTAGATAGACAAACAAACAAACACATAAATGTGGAGAGAAGGGCAGTGCGCCCAGGAGCAAAGGTAAACAGCAGACAGACCTGAATCCTTATCTTTACAAGGTCGACCTCAGAACTTTGTTCAGTTTGTCTCGGTGACGGATAATGGAAGGAAGGGCAGGCAACTGGTCGACTTCATTTAAATAAACAAATAAAAAATAAGATAAACTCTCAGGAATAGATAAATAATAACAAAAAATTGTAAAGTGGAGAAAGCGAGAGCGCGCGAATGCACTCAAGCAAACACAAACAGCACAGCACGATGCGTATTTTTTTTTAAATTGACAAAATAAATAAAAAATAAAAATAAGTGGAAAAGGCGAGAGTGCCCGAGCACACAGGAGCAAAGACAAGCAGCGCAGGTTGATGCGTAGTAAAAAAAATAATAAATAGACAACTGGTCGACCTCATTAGAAATAAAAACCCAAAAGATTAGATAGACAAACAAACAAACACATAAATGTGGAGAGAAGGGCAGTGCGCGCAGGAGCAAAGGTAAACAGCAGACAGACCTGAATCCTTATCTTTACAAGGTCGACCTCAGAACTTTGTTCAGTTTGTCTCGGTGACGGATAATGGAAGGAAGGGCATTCAACTGGTTGACTTCATTTAAATAAACAAATAAAAATAAGATAAACTCTCAGGAATAGATAAATAATAACAAAAAAATTGTAAAGTGGAGAAAGCGAGAGCGCGCGAATGCACTCAAGCAAACACAAACAGCACAGCAAGATGCGTATTTTTTTTTAAATTGACAAAATAAATGAAAATAAATCAAAAATAAAAATAAGTGGAAAAGGCGAGAGTGCCCGAGCACACAGGAGCAAAGACAAGCAGCGCAGGTTGATGCGTAGTAAAAAAAATAATAAATAGAGAACTGGTCGACCTCATTAGAAATAAAAACCCAAAAGATTAGATAGACAAACAAACAAACACATAAATGTGGAGAGAAGGGCAGTGTGCGCAGGAGCAAAGGTAAACAGCAGACAGACCTGATCCTTATCTTACAAGGTCGACCTCAGAACTTTGTTCAGTTTGTCTCGGTGACGGATAATGGAAGGAAGGGCAGGCATACTGGTCGACTACATTTAAATAAACAAATAAAAAATAAGATAAACTCTCAGGAATAGATAATAATAACAAAAAAATTGTAAAGTGGAGAAAGCGAGAGCGCGTGAATGCACTCAAGCAAACACAAACAGCACAGCAAGACGCGTATTTTTTTTTAAATTGACAAAATAAATAAAAAATAATCAAAAATAAAAATAAGTGGAAAAGGCGGACAGTGCGCGAGCACACAGGAGCAAAGACAAGTAGGGCAGCTTGATGCGTAGTAAAAAAAATAATAAATAGACAACTGGTCGACCTCATTAGAAATAAAAACCCAAAAGATTAGATAGACAAACAAACAAACACATAAATGTGGAGAGAAGGGCAGTGCGGGCAGGAGCAAAGGTAACAGCAGACAAACCTGAATCCTTATCTTTACAAGGTCGACCTCAGAACTTTGTTCAGTTTGTATCGGTGACGTATATGGAAGGAAGGGCAGGCAACTGGTCGACTTCATTTAAATAAACAAATAAAAATAAGATAAACTCTCAGGAATAGATAAATAATAACAAAAAAAATTGTAAAGTGGAGAAAGCGAGAGCGCGCGAATGAACTCAAGCAAACACAAACAGCACAGCACGATGCGTATTTTTTTTTAAAATTGAAAAAATAAATCAAAATAAAAATAAGTGGAAAAGGCGAGAGTGCTGCCCGAGCACACAGGAGCAAAGACAAGCAGCGCAGGTTGATGCGTAGTAAAAAAAATAATAAATAGACAACTGGTCGACCTCATTAGAAAATAAAAACCCAGAAGATTAGATAGACAAACAAACAAACACATAAATGTGGAGAGAAGAGCAGTGTGCGCAGGAGCAAAGGTAAACAGCAGACAGACCTGAATCCTTATCTTTACAAGGTCGACCTCAGAACTTTGTTCAGTTTTGTCTCGGTGACGGATAATGGAAGGAAGGGCAGGCAACTGGTCGACTTCATTAAATAAACAATAAAAAATAAGATAAACTCTCAGGAATAGATAAATAATAACAAAAAAATTGTAAAGTGGAGAAAGCGAGAGCGCGTGAATGCACTCAAGCAAACACAAACAGCACAGCACGATGCATATTTTTTTTAAATTGACAAATAAATAAAAAATAAATCAAAAATAAAAATAAGTGGAAAAGGCGAGAGTGCGCGAGCACACAGGAGCAAAGACAAGCAGCGCAGCTTGATGCGTAGTAAAAAAAATAATAAATAGACAACTGGTCGAACCTCAATAGAAATAAAAACCCAAAAGATTAGATAGACAAACAAACAAACACATAAATGTGGAGAGAAGGGCAGTGCGCGCAGGAGCAAAGGTAAACAGCAGACAGACCTGAATCCTTATCTTTACAAGGTCGACCTCAGAACTTTGTTCAGTTTGTCTCGGTGACGGATAATGGAAGGAAGGGCAGGCAATGGTCGACTTCATTTAAATAAACAAATAAAAAATAAGATAAACTCTCAGGAATAGATAAATAATAACAAAAAAATTGTAAAGTGGAGAAAGCGAGAGCGCGTGAATGCACTCAAGCAAACACAAACAGCACAGCACGATGCTATATTTTTTTTAAATTGACAAAATAAATAAAAAATAAATCAAAAATAAAATAAGTGGAAAAGGCGAGATGTGCGCGAGCACACAGGAGCAAGACAAGCAGCGCAGCTTGATGCGTAGTAAAAAAAATAATAAATAGACAACTGGTCGACCTCATTAGAAATAAAAACCCAAAAGATTAGATAGACAAACAAACAAACACGTAAATGGTGGAGAGAAGGGGCAGTGCGCCCAGGAGCAAAGGTAACAGCACACAGACCTGAATCCTTATCTTTACAAGGTCGACCTCAGAACTTTGTTCAGTTTGTCTCGGTGACGGATAATGGAAGGAAAGGCAGGCAACAGGTCGACTTCATTTAAATAAACAAATAAAAAATAGATAAACTCTCAGGAATAGATAATTAATAACAAAAATTGTAAGTGGAGAAAGCGAGAGCGCGCGAATGCACTCAAGCAAACACAAACAGCTCAGCACGATGCGTATTTTTTTTTTAAATTGACAAAATAAATAAAAAATAAATCAAAAATAAAAATAAGTGGAAAAAGGCGAGAGTGCGCGAGCACACAGGAGCAAAGACAAGCAGCGCAGCTTGATGCGTAGTAAAAAAAATAATAAATAGACAACTGTCGACCTCATTAGAAATAAAAACCCAATAAGATTAGATAGACAAACGAACAAACACATAAATGTGTAGAGAAGGGCAGTGCGCCCAGGAGCAAAGGTAAACAGCAGACAGACCTGAATCCTTATCTTTACAAGGTCGACCTCAGAACTTTGTTCTGTTTGTCTCGGTGACGGATAATGGAAGGAAGGGCAGGCAACTGGTCGACTTCATTTAAATAAACAAATAAAAAATAAGATAAACTCTCAGAAATAGATAATAATAACAAAAAAATTGTAAAGTGGAGAAAGCGAGAGCGCGCGAATGCACTCAAGCAAACACAAACAGCACAGCACGATGCGTATTTTTTTTTAAAAATTGTCAAAATAAATCAAAAAATAAATCAAAAATAAAAATAAGTGGAAAAGGCGAGAGTGCGCGTGCACACAGGAGCAAAGACAAGCAGCGCAGCTTGATGCGTAGTAAAAAAATTAATAAATAGACAACTGGTCGACCTCATTAGAAATAAAAACCCAAAGATTAGATAGACAAACAAACAAACACATAAATGTGGAGAGAAGGGCAGTGCGCGCAGGAGCAAAGGTAAACAGCAGACAGACCTGAATCCTTATCTTTACAAGGTCGACCTCAGAACTTTGTTCAGTTTGTCTCGGTGACGGATAATGGAAGGAAGGCAGGCAACTGGTTGACTTCATTTTAAATAAGAA